>NC_056737.1:529378272-529513272 GCF_019279795.1 Protopterus annectens | reverse complement strand
AATCCAGGGCCTCCAACATCTACCTTACACAGATAGGCTACAAGCCCTGTCCCTCTACTCAGTCTCATACAGGCTCCTCAAAGATGACCTCTGTCTGACATACACAGCAATCTCAGACCCTGCCTTGATGGGACTGCTGCAGTTCCGCAAGTCAAGCTCCATTCGAGTAACCCACACACATGACCTCAATCTGGTCTGTGACATCAATAGGACTTGTTGTCGAGACATATTTGTGTCCCAGAGACTCTCCCTTTTGTGGAATAGACTCCCACTCCACGTCAAGCAGAGTACCTCATTAACCCGTTTTAAGCACAACCTGGATAAATGGATGGGGAACAGAAAATACACCACTGGGATTCTACCTGTGTTCCTGCTGGACAGGGGCAGTGGGTGCTGGCTTGTCAGAACACAGGCTGAATTCTTGGCTAGGCTTGTAAGGGTCTCAGGGCCAATAGCCTAGTAACTTCCTATGATCCTATATCCTTATAATGGGTAACACATGTACCATTCCAGTCACAGATTTGCAGCATGTCCATTACAGCAGGGTCACACATTTCCCTGTATGCATGGCAGTGATCAATTCTGAGTGGTCTATATGACACAAGCTACAATAGCAGTTATTGCACACAATCTCTGTAGGTCAGATACTGGTGACTTGAAGTTCCCCTGTGAGGAAAGTTTGTGTTGTGTGCAATTGCTACTGATGCTTGCAAAGGTACATGAGAAAATGGCCATTGTAGTGAAATATTGTCATGCTGAGGGAATACTACATGGAGATTATAACCACAGCATTATTGAGTGACAGTGCCCTCACTAATGACATGAGCATAATATAATACCCACCTTACCCCTGTGGAGACATGGTGATCTATGGTAAAGTAGGTGTAAACCTTTGTGGCCAGGCCTGTGTGCCCATGTATATCACCCTGAGTATGTACATCAGGGGTGGCTAATGATGTGCTACTTACCAGGAACATTGCTGTTATCTAACAGGGATCACTGCCACTGTGATGCTTGCTCGAGCAGCCTTACATGTGTATGTCACCAGACATTGTACATCATAGTGTGACACTGCAGATGTACTCCAACTCACCAACTGCTCATTACCCTACTGAAATTCTAAGAACCCTGGAATAATAGGCATAATACATGCCACACTGTAATGATTGCTCTGATTGCTACTCAAGGCATTTACCTGGTAAAGGGTATGTGAAGGCTACATAGTCTTGTATGAAGTGGGACAACTATGTGGATCAAGAAACAGGCCGTGGCCTGCTCCTCATGTGGAGTTTGGTAATAATGTTTTGCTTTTGGTGAGTGACAAAGTGTAGGAGCGTGGTATCCCAGGAGAGAGTGGTTGTGCTGAGACCAACAGTTGTAGTATCCAGGCACCAGCATTTTAGGGGACTCGCCTCTTGTCAGCATTCTTCACAAGGTGATTGTGTCAGTGCAGTACACACTTGCTGAGTGGTGTGCAGCTGCAGGATAACTATGTGAACACTGCCTCCTTACCTTTCCCATGGTGTACATATGACCCCCCACACTGCTTGCCTATGCTCTTTACAGACACAGACATGTTGGCAGACTACCTTCTTGGAAACCATGATGGACTTAAAGTCAATACATAGTTGCACTCAGGGCAAGTGGCATGCAGTGACAATCAGTGTCCTCAGATGTCTCAGCAGTGTTACATTTACAGCCATGAAAAGAGTTATCCTGGAAATGATCCGTAACAATGTAGTACACCTGCAGACATGGGCCCAAACCCAGTTTGTGTTGCTGAAGGTCAGATTATGCCTACCCTAAGCTTTGGACAGAATTGATTGTTACAGACTGCAATGGATGAGGGGAAAATGACTCACCCCACCTACCATGGCCCAAGAAGGCATTTGTCAAGATTAGGCCATCAGGCATTGTGGACACACTGTAGAGGTTATTTACAAACTTGTATGTCAGCCATTGGATAGCCAAGTGTCTGACAGTCATTATCTGGGAAGATAAGATTGTGTAGGCCAGTGCTACAATACATCCAGTCACCAGTGGACTACCCACACGCATCATTCCTGTGACTACCCCTCCCAGCCATTCCCTTCTCTGCAGTCACAGCCACTGTCAGTGATCTCAGACTTGCTACATTAGCAGATGATTGTAATGTGTCCCACACAGAGCCAACTGTTACCCAGGATGGACTGACACACACATTCAGTTGCTGTCAGAACCATTGACAAATACTACATGCCAATGAATGCACAATACTATACTTTTGGCAGTCAGCCACTCCCTTGGACAATATCGAATTGTCCGCACACCTCCAACAGTTGACCCATTAGGCAGGGTCTTATGGACACAGAGACTGATGTAGCCTTTGACTTTCACTGGTTGGTAAGATATGGGGCTTCATATACTGTTGTACAACCTATAGATAATGGTATGGCATGTAAATCCCAGAATGTCACTGTTACATTGTATGTGGCACTCATCACAGCTATCATTGAGGGCAATGACACTTGTGGTATGTAAGTGCACAGGCATATCTGACATCTGTAACAGCCAGAGAGGTTCCACAGTAGCTCAATACACAGTGTATATAACATGTCCAGTGCAGACTGGGTCAAGGCTGAAACTGTGTATTCTGTCTCTTACATGCTTTGGAGGGGTGGTGCATGGCTGCCATACAGGGAGCTGTCAGATCCCACTGTGTACCACCTGCACATTTAAGAAAGGACTAGTTTGGGATGTGGTATGAATAGGCCATGCTGGGGAGACATGTATGTAACTGTGACACTACACACTACATGTAACAGAATCCCCATTCATGTGCACCATGCTTCTGCGGTAATGCACATCATGTGTAAGTAACACAGTGGGATGCCTAACAAGGCAATCATAAATGGATTAGGACAAATGTCTGTAATGGACACAGGGTTGTAGATGGTGCAACTCCTATGCCATAGCTTGTAGATGTGTCAGCTCCCAGAGCCCTGCTTACACTTATCAAGGGAACCACATCTTGTAAGAGATTACGGATGCAGCAGTAGGCTGCAGGATGCCATTGTCTCTGTTAGCCTGTGATACACATGCACCTATACTGCTTTACCTTTGTGAAGACATTTTGCTTCTGTGCTGGCATCCCTTCCTGTGCTCTGACAGTTATGGGTTTATTGTAGTACTGTAGCCATAAGTGTGTCCCAAACAATTCTGAATCTGAAACATAAATAGTTCTAAGAGACACCGTTCATTTTTAAGTACACAGCCATTACAACATCATCCAACTGAATCTACACAACATAATGTGGTTATATCAGTCAGTGAATAGTACAAGTAACATGTGAAAAGCAACAGTGGATTAAAGAAATACATAACAATTTAGGTAGCCACCTTGTGCATCAGACACATAGCCTCATTTCCCTGTATTGATGACAAGGATGACAGGGATGTGGCACAGGTATTATTACTTGCACAGGGTGTTGTGTGGTGGTGCAGGAGGCCTAGGCTGACCAAACAGCTTGGCAAGCATGTGTGTGAGTCAGGAAGGGAAGCAGGCAAGATAGACCATGGAATGTGCTGTGTGTATCTGCACGTGACCTGATTGTGACAGTAGTATGTGAGGGTCTGCATGAACACAGTCAATCTCTGTGCTAGCCCTATGGGACTGTATGTTGGACAGCTTTGAACTGTGCATGGCAGAGCTGGCAGGTCACCTTTTCCACCACTAAACATGGGAACTGCCTCTGTCAGGAGTTGCATTGGTACCTCCATGCCCAACATCAGAAGCAGAGCTACTACCTAAGGGTGACTGCTGTCTGCTGGGACCGTGTCCTCCAATGGAACACTCAGGACCACAAGCCCATGGCCTGCCACATTTTGGTGTGGACAGCACACTCACCACTGGGGCACTAGATGTGCTGCCACTACGGGAGCATGAGTGAGCATGGCCACGTGGACTCTCAGCAGATATAGCTACTGACCTATGTCCATGAGTCCACTGCTGAACTTCAACCAGACATTCCATCACAGACCATGACCATTCCAAGACAGATAATCTGCAATCTCATTCAGACTACTGTCTTTCCACTGCATCAGTCAGCTGAGTCAGGGTATCAGCAATGCAGTGGAGGCAGTCATGGATGTCAGACTGTGCTGCATCCATAACCATGATCAAGTGTCTGGAGGTCATTTTGGAACATGCCTGTGCCTCCATGATGGCCATAAACATATGCCGAGTGACACGTGAAGAGACACCTGCAACAGGTTGTGGAAAGACAGCAGGCCTTCTATGAGCACTCCTATCAATCCACCTGTGTGGAACCTCTCCAGCTCTTTGGCTATGGCCAGTATTAATACTCACTGCAACTATAGTACCCACACCTTCCTGTTCAATGTCCCCACCCTCTGAATCTCCAATAACTCTGGCCTCAGGGAGCAGGGTATGCATAGGCATGCTGACTGTGTACATTGATAATGAGAGCAGAAGAAGGATGTCAACCTCTGTGACAGTATCATCCCCTGTAATCCCCCTGTACCTCACTTTGGCCACCATCATCATCAGCGAATGAACAGACAATGGCATCAGGTTGTGAAGTGGACAGACATTGACCGCCCTGGTCACCTGTGATAAAAAGGGAAAAGTGGTACATTAATACATGCACTACTATGCTCTACAGTACTATCTTACAACACATGTTAAGCTGTATACAATTCTGTCAGTATTATAGACTTGTTTAACCCCACCCTCACATGTCAGGACCTGAGGACATTATTTTCTAAAAAGCTTCTGTAGTTGCTTGTAAAGAATAAGCTCCTTATTCAAGAATCTCATGAGCAATAGTGATTTACACTGTTGACATTTGTCAAAACTCTGCACAGTTGACACATAAGGCAATCTATACTGTCCTACAAATACTGCAAATCTATCAGTGTGGTCACAACTCCAAGGCATAGGTATGACTGTAAACTGTGTTCTTTTGGTAAAACTCAGTGAGGTTGGCAATCATGCAGACAGTTCATCTATCCAGTCAGTGGCCTTGGGATGACACTTTTGCAAATACAATGCACTCAGTCTACTTCTGTAACACAACAGTGTTATGCTTACCAGGCGCAGAATCACAGCCGCGTCTGATTCCTGATGGTCCTGTGAAAATTTGAGGGAGAGGTAATGTAAACAGCACCTCATGTTGCACTATGACAGGTTAATACATCCAAATATCTCACATTTACAGTACATACTATGTTAATTGGTTTGTAGGTCACAATCTGGGCATGTGTTTCACACTGCGACTAACCTTTTTCCCGCTAAAAATACCTGCTACCCCCAGAAAAGTATGTACACTGTGAAACACTGAATGCTACAGTATTCCAGTGCTTATCCAACTAAGCATACCTGGATGATTCTCCTGTGTGGAAACAGTGGCATCCACATCCATGACATACCATGTGATGAATGCCTGGGAGCTGTCCTGTGTTCCTTGGTTCACCAGGAATTCCTCCGTGGTTGACAGTGGTCCTCTACTTGTGACACTACAATCACTGGCCACATCTGCTGCTCTTCTGTGGGTGGAATTTATCATATCTGTGGCACAATGTTACACCTGCTCATATGTCCTGCTCTGGTAACCAATGGCATTCACATTGTGAACCAGGTCAGCCCACATTGCTGCCCACTCTTCCCTGTTTGTCCTCCCTCTGGACAGCAGGAGTTGATTGTGTTGATGCAGGGCATCAAGGATAGTTTCATGTTATGCCTCTGTAAAAGGGCCCTGGCATCTGGGATACATATCTCATGAAAGACAACAAAATGGGAACATGTGTCAGGATCACATATGTGGCACTATGTAGAGATACAGGAGTAACAAGATAGCTACCAGTTAATCACTGCTTGGTTACACATCTCACATTTGGCACCATGCAAACATAGTAAGGGTGTGGATGTGAGTAGAATAGTAGCAGTACTCATCTATCCCTGCTTGTGCCATGACAGATACTGTTGTATGGTCACACAACCAACACAAAAGTCCATTAAGGTGTGGCCCGTATGTGTAAATCCCCCTTATAATATCTAAAACAAGCAGTGCCATACAAATAGCAGTATAGTATTATCACCTCTATCAACATTAAATTCCCAGGAGAGTGGTATACTTATTTAACAAAGAGCATTCTACCTGTACTGTACACTAGTTGCTCTGTAGGTGTAACTCATCTGCAGATCAATGACATGTCAGCAGTACAGTTCCACCCAAGGCTTACTAGTTGATCACCCATTCCCCCTAAGTACATGGACAAATATGCATCATGTTGGAAAGAAAATTGTTACATACCTGACAGAGTACAATACTCCTCTGTTGAACAGTTCAGATATATAAGTGTTCTGCTAACCAGTTGACCATGAAAAGTAATTCTCATACACAATGTTTTCCCTAGCTAGCTGTTTGCCTTTTTAACATGGTTTTCTATTAGGAATTGATTGCCTCTGAACCAATCTGTGCTTCAGAAATGCTATCTGCAACCAGCATAACTGATTTACAGTATAATCAGCCAATCCCATGCAAACACTGAAGATATAAGGCTTCAATGTACATTACAACTACTTTCTCTTTGTTGGGTTGGAAAATAGTGGGGGGCATATACTATGTCATAGCACAGAGAATATCTGTAGCAGCTACTATTAACATACAATTGTGTGTGGTACAGGCTGAAGCTGATGCTGCAGACAACAGGCATATGCAGAAAGGCTGAACACTTTGCAGGACAACAAGCTGTAAGAGTAAGTATTGGACCTGTGGCAGCCTTGTTTTACATGCAGAGCCAGACTGAGGGTACCCACCCCACTGGGAAGTAAGGTATGTGTGTCAGGTAAGTCTGTCAGCCAACAGTATCAGCAAGAAAATGCAAGCCAAAATGCTTTGTGTGTCCTGCAAAACAGGTAGGTGTACATTAATCATGATGTCAGGCAGCTGGACAACTGCCAGGTCACGTATTATGTCATGGTATTTGTTGAGTGTGTGTGCAGGTAACCCTTACATCTATCTCAACCTCCATATATGTATGTTACTTGTGCAGCTGTGGTTGTCTGTGATGCCACCAACAAAACATTGTGGGCTGCAGTGTGATATTACTGGGCCACAATTTCAGTACACACATCAACATCCAGTGGGAATTCAGCATACTGCATTACCTGTTGTACTAGGAGTAGAATGAGAGTGGTCCTATATGTAGGCCATTGCCCTCTATAATATAGATGCAGACATTCTAACTGTACTGCTTTGGGTGGATAAATAGGTGATGAGACAGTCATACATATCACACTTTATAATGTTGCTGGCCACATACATGTATTTCCATTGGTAGATGCAGCTGTACTTGAACCCAGAACAATGTGTACCAAAAAGCTACATTTCCAATGCATTTTACAGACTGAGCTACAGAATCATTGTTATAGCAGGTGCATTTCTACACGTTGTACTTATCATTCCACAGTTATCTGCTGTTAAATACCACACTTACATCTGTGAGTATATGTTTGGTTTTAGTGTGCTGTATTTGTATAACAGAGTCACAGTTAAAATCCTCTTTTCCATTAATATTTAATCAAGTGTGTTATTACATGTTGTAGACATAACTGCAGGGTTAACTGTTATCAGATACCTCAGTTATGTTTACGCTTATATGTGTGTGCCTTTATAGTGATGTATTTTTGTACTACAGTGCTAATTACACTACTATTTATGTATCATTCTTTTAGCTGATTTGCACAGCACCATTTAAACATGCTTAATGAGGGGAACTACAGCATTACTATGCTTTGCTTAAAACGCCAGTTTTCATTAGCAGCTGTGTGACTTGGTGGGATGACTCACTGCTCTGCAGCTGTTATGGTCATGGGTTTGAAACAGGGTGCAGGTGAACTTTTTGAATATGATTAATATTGTTCCAAAAGCATATATGAGCATAGTGCTATTTAGCATAGCTAAGCAATCTGGTGTGCCACACCGAATAACCCAAAATATATTTAAAGAAAAGAAAAATGGGAAGATAGTACAGTGGTAAAAAGGGGTGGAAGCAGGGCGTAAAACATAGTGAAAGGCAGGTAGGGATGTGCAGGACTGGTGTAGGAAAAAAACATAGCTATCCATTTCTGCATCAGCAGCAACTGTGCATTTTAGCAGATCTTTTAGCTGGATTTGGACTGTCACCCAAAGAGAGGGGTGATGACAACCTAACTGCATTATCAAGCAATTGGACCAAATTAAGTGTGTCCAGTGGACACATGTGCAAAATGGAGAGCTATGTATGGGACAATACTTTTGGGGGGGTCAGGTGCCCATTTTTTTAAGATGAGAGTGGAATGTTGGGAAAGGGACATAGGTACATGTGGGGGAGCTAAGTTGGGAAGGTGAGGAAGCTTTTGCAGACAGACAAGACAGCAGACAGAGTTGGTGTATGACACAAGAGGGGGTGAACACCTTGAATGGGGAGGGTATTGGGAATCCCAGTCCCAGGGGCATCCACACTGTATCAGTGCGACTCAAGTCCTTACCCATGGGACTGTCAGCACTGCTCCTTCACTGCTCCTGTGGTGGCAATGGTTGAAGCTGGCATCTGGGGTGAGGCTGCTCCACCTGAATGGTGAGCATGCTCTTGATCTGGCACAATTGAGTTTTAACAGTTCGATGGAGCTCCCTGTACACCATACCTGGTAGTTCATCATGGGAGATAAAATTACCCCCTCCATGTGCATGGCATCTGGTGCCATGGTCTGGGGGGGCCAAGGTAGATGGATTGCCTGGAACCAGCCTACCTTGTCGTGCTGTAGTAAATTAAATATAAACATAAAGTAAGATAAGTAATAACCAAACAAATGTTAGCATAATGGAAGATAATATTGATTAATTAAAATACATATTAAGGTATGCTATGTGGAACACAACAATAAATAACATAACAGTAAGTATGTTAACAGAAAACCAGTATGAAATAACCCATAAGGCCAACATAACAGTTAGTTTATAGGTTCATACATTCATAGGTTGGTACTAGGCTATCAGCCCTAGGGCCTATACAAGCCTAGCCATAACAATTCCCTGGCTATTTCTTCCCACACTATTTACTTCCCTGGACCTCTGTCTAGCAGAGCGACTGACGTGATCCCCGGGGTGAATTTCCTTTCTCCCATCCAATCGTCAAGGTTCCTTTTGAAGAGGGCCAAAGAGGCACTCTGCTTGACATGTATGGGCAATCTATTCCAGAGCCTGGGGAGTCTCTGGGTCAGGCACCTATCCCTCCAGCATGTTTTGTTTATTGTGATGATAAAAGAATATATTGTTATTAAATCAGAATAATAATAATAAATAACATTAATAAATTAAAGAAGATAATGGGTGGGGAGAGAGAGAAAAACATACCATTAGTGACCTCGCAAATTATATTACTACACAGACTACTAATACATACTTCTACAGGTGCGCAGTGTCAGTTGTGAGTACAGTGACTCCATTACTTGTATAGATGAGGTTGCACATACATACCTCTCAACCTGTTACCATGGGACAGTATGGACCAAGCACTAACAAATTCAGGTACTCAACTACAGGGAACTTTTTCACATACTGTGCTCATACATTACAACCAAGGTGTTCTGTAAATGTATTTGCAAATAAATTGGATTCCAAGTAAACATTTATCTGCAGATCAAGGATCACACAGATGGGGCAGTAGTCATTACATTCCAAAAAATCGTGACAGTTGTGAGGTATGTTCATGTACATTAAGTAGACTAGACAATTGGCTATGTCTCAGGTGGCTGGCTTGGGATTAGAACCCACAAGCTGTGACTCCAGGGAACATGTGCACTTAATTTAACAGTTGACTGGTGTCCAGTTAGAACACACATGAAGTGAATATAGCCCTACTGCACTGTTATTTGGACACGTTAGTTATCAAGGCACAATCCTGCTTTAAACTTTATTGATATTGTTCCTTAGAATCTGTCACTTATACAGATGGATATATGTCCAGAAAGTGAGCTACCTTACCCATATACCTTGTTCCTGGAGTGGGAGGAATAGAGAATGTCATTTGACACAAACTGGCCAGAAGACAGACTTGAACCTTATTGTGGGTATTGCACTACATTTATCAGACAATTATTTCTGCATTCTTTATTCATTTCCTAGTTACAGTTGACTGATGTCAGATTTGAACACACATGCAGTAAATACAGCCCTACCACGGTTATTTGAATGCATTACTTATCAAAGCACAATCCTTTTATAAACTTTATTGCTGTTGTGCCTTAGAATCTGTCACTTATACACACAGATATCTGCCCAGAATGTGAGCTACCTTACCCATATACCTTGTTGCTGGAGTGGAAGGAATAGGGAGCATTATTTGACTCAAACTGGCCAGAAAACAGACTTGAACCTTACTGTGGATATTGTACTACATTTATCAGACATTTTACCTACTTACAACACTCATGCATCATCCTGACCAGGCACTCTGCATGGGACTGGACATTGTGAGCCCATTCATCTGCAGCTGTTGAAAGAGAAGCACACCATTATGCATACACGTTTTGCATGAATTCAGCTTGTATATTAGTAAAGTAGTAGCAAACATACTTACATATCTGTGGGGGTCTGCCCAGCCCAATCATCCTGGACCCAGGTGTCCAAGGTTCCTTTCTTCCTCTGCTTCAGATTGTCATAGTGCTGATGACACTGCTCATCAGTGTGGGGGATACCAGTAGCACTGGTGAGATCCCTGGCCAACTGATCCCAGGATTCAACCCTGCAGCAGCTGAGGTTCATAGTTTCTAATGAGGAGTCCAAGAAACATTTTGGATTCCTGCACACCCCACCTCTGCGCCTGAAAGCATGCTCCCTCTCCATCACCACCAGGCATATTGACAGGCTAGTGAGGACTCCAATGCAAATTAGCCTTAATATAGGCTGCATTCCCACCCTTACATGTCATACTATAACTTTCAAAAAAGTGCCACATTGATTAGCATCCAGCAAACAATTTTACTGGAGCTGAGCATTGTGCAAACTCGCACAACTGTGTTTCGGTAGAGCTTAGCAATGCACAAACAAGAATAGCCATTGACCGTGTTTAAGCTGTGCTTAGTATCTTGCAGATTTTCTAAATGTAACAATTTTGTTTTTCTATTAAACTGCCCATTAGGTCACCTCACACATTTTCACAGCAATAAATGTAAAAAGGTATGACTGCTCAGGACTCAAACCCGGGATTTACTACACTGTAGGCCATGACTCAACCTATTTAGCCATTTGGAAAGTGAGAGAACCAGTATACCTTCACATATACTACTAAGGTGCCTGTTAATGTTGTAAGCCCTATGCAGCACCTCACAAATGGGCATTAGAAAAAGATAAAAAATAATTACATCTGGTTTCTATTTTTAGATATCTGGCAGGTGTCAGCTGTGTATGTGTAAGCACAACTCAGAAACACTAAGCACTGCACCACACTGTGCAGACATTAAAAAATAAATAAAAATGAATAATTAATTACATCTGGCTTCTATTGTTAGATATCTGGCAGGTGTCAGCTGTGTATATGTAATCGTAGCTTGGCATCGCTAATCACTGCACTATGCCACACAAATGGGCATTAAAAAAAATTAATAAAAGAAATTTTCCTGGACAGACCACATGTATGGGACAGCCTCTACACTACTGCTTGCATGGATTCAGTATCCATATTACTGTGATCTCTCTCGGCAATGCGCCACGATTAATATGCATGATGTGCTGCCAAGGGGGAACTGTGGCCGTGTACACTGCTTGACATGGAGCCTACATGGATTTTATTGAATCCTGCTGATAAATTATTTTTAACCAGTTGTATTAGATATTCCTACTATGAGAGTTATTGTGAAAAACTTTTGACTCTATTGTGTAACAAATCTTTATTATAAAAGTCAATTAAATGTATTCATCAGCTCTCCAAACTTTTATTTCGGATACCTATTTAAGGGGCTTTCTTATTTTATGTATACCTTACTATAACTCTGTTAAAAAGTGTCTTTATAAATGACCTTTTCTGGTATGTGGCATTTATTGTATACATATTTTTTGTATATGATGTCTGTGCTACTGATTTGTACATATTACAAAGTTGTTACTGTTGTTATTAAAAGTTCAAATATTAAATAGAGATATTGGATAAAAACTAGGCTAGTTCTTTTCCTGAGAAAATGGATAACTCATACTTATGTGCTAACATTGGAGTGTAACAGGGCAACCCCTTTCTACTTGCATAAATTCCTCATTTACACGGTATTCAGAAAAGAGGATAACAACAATTAATGAAGAACGGTAATTGAATTATTTTGTATTTCTGGGAGAAGAGTTTGGGGAAAAAATTTGTATTGTTAAAGCTGTTCTTAGTTTTGATAATGTGTTTATTGCTGGTGTGAAATCTGATTTCTTTCAGTATATGTAATTCATAGATTAGTACTAGGCTAAGTGCCCTTGTGGGCCATTTTAAGCCTAGCCAATTACCCCATGTGAGAATCAAACCCTGCATCTTGTGTCTGTAAGGTAAACACCTTAACCATTATGCCAACCACACACCCCATGAGGTCATTTGTCTCCTAGTCAAAGTGTTTATAACAACATAACACAATGTCTGGCATAATCATGCAGTCCCTGATAATTTATATCTGCTTATTATGATCTAAAGATATATATTTCATGCTGTTTGCATCCATCTTGTTTTTTATGCAAAGTCTATTTGATGTCAGAGCTCTGTTGACACCTATTGTAAAGAGAATGATATGTTAGCCAAATGCACAGTGACAGGAATTCACATAGCATTTCCACTCAATATATTATTTTGTGTGTGTGTGTGTGTGTGTGTGTGTGTGTGTGTGTGTGTGTGTGTGTGTGTGTGTGTATGTGGGAGTGTGTGTGTGTGTGTGTGTGTGTGTGTGTGTGTGTGTGTGTGTGTGTGTGTGTGTGTGTGTGTGTATGTGTGTGTGTGTGTGTGTGTGTGTGTGTGTGTGTGTGTGTGTGTGTGTGTGTGTGTGTGTGTGTGTGTATGCGTGTGTGTGAGTGTGTGTGTGTGTGTGTGTGTGTGTGTGTGTGTGTGTGTGTGTGTGTGTGTGTGTGTGTGTGTGTGTGGGAGTGTGTATGTGTGTATGCTTTTTCTGAAACATTCAAGCTGTTATAGAATAACTACTGTCCTCCTCATAAATTAACATTAACAAAGAGCAGACATATAACCTCAGACAGCCTAACATTAAATTCTTCTCTAGACTCCCATTGTAAATGAATTCTACTGAAGAAAAGCCTTTTATAGGTTAACACCTGTTTATTCGAAGGACGTAATGAGAATCATTGACAAATAATTCAACTCACGTGTCAAAAAGAAGCGTAAGTCACATTTAGACAAAGACAATACATGTGTTTTCTACAGGACAATAGATCAAGTTTCTTTCTCATCTATATGTTACACCTGTAAACATATGATATTTATTATGAATATGCATGCATCTAAGTTCTCACTGACTTCCAGTCTAGTGACCTGTTGTCTTGCTTTATCTTATTTAGTGTGATATACTGTGTGTTGCTTATTTCATTCTGTCTCCCGTTCTTACATTTATTTTATTTTTCATTTCAGTTTAGTCTTTTCCCTATATCTGTTTCATTCTATGGATTTTCTTAGATCGCACAGCATTGTTTGCTATCTGTACATCTTCTTATTCACACATTTTTCTCTACTGATAGGATTTTAAGCATGTCTTTCACATAGGTGCTTCAGTCTGCTACATTTTATAATAAAATAATTTCCCACTGTACTTCTGCAGATGGCTGACAAAGTATTAACTTAAATATATTTACCACATGTACTTTATACACAATTTATATCCAATGCCCAAACATGTGATTTACAAGTTCTTGGTCATTCATATATGTTTACATTTTTTATTCATATCTCTCTCTCTCTCTCTATATATATATATATATATATATATATATATATATATATATATATATATATATATATATATACACACACACACACACACACACACACACATATATATATATATATATATATATATATATATATATATATATATATATATTGTTTTTGAGTTCTTATTTGTAGCTCAGTTTGCAGCCGCTGAAAGGTGTCTTTGGACATGATTCTGCTACCCATATACCAGACAAACAAGCAAATAATCAAACTAAATAAATAAATAAGCCTATTATCTCCACAGATGGTAATAAAGCATATTTAGTCCAAGAAAAAAAAAGCCTTAATACTAGCAACAGAATTTAATCATGGGTAAGAATCATCTCTAAAATAATTGATTCATTTATATCCTGTCAAATCAATTAATAAATCAATATAATTACATCTTATGTCATTAAAATGCCTTTGGATAACTAAACTTATATTCATAGTCAGATCCCTTATTATTTAAAGACTTAAAAAGTGTATTTGGGTCATAAGGTTATAGGAAGTTACTAGGCTAATGGCCTGAGGGCCCGTACAAGCCTAGCCAAATTTACCCTTGTTACCACAATCAGCACCTATTGCCCCTGTCCAAGAGGGACACAGGTGGAAGCCATGGCATACATTTACAGTTACCCATCCAATTGCCAGACTGCATTTGAAGAGGGCCAATGAGGTGCTCTGTTTAATGTGAAGTGGGCGTCTATTCCAAAGGTGTGGTAACCTCTGGGAGACAAATCTGTCCCTCCAAAAGGTTCTATTGATGTCACATACCAGGTTTAGGTCCTTAGAGTGAGCAACCCATGTGCCATTTGACTTGTGGATGTGCAGCATTTCCAGTAAAGCAGGGTCAGAGATCACTTTATATGCAAGGTGGAAATAGCATATGAGTAGTCTATATGAAGCAGAATAAAGTGATAGTGATTTCAGCTGATCCACATCGAATAGTTGCTGAAGCTCTTGAATTTTCTATGTGTGGAACCTTTGTGGTCTCTCCAGTTACTGCAGGTGCTTTGAAAAGTATATACAAAAGGGGCATTGTACTCAATTATTGGCCTAATGAGTGAAGAGTACAGGGAGGTAGTAACTATTCTTTTTCTGGAGGCAATACCTTTACTTATGAGATGAGCCATATAGAATGCCCATCTTACCACTGTGGAAACATGGTGATCAAAGGCAAGGTTGCTGTCAACCTGGGTGCCCAAATCTCTCACCACTGAGTATGTACTTAGGTTATTGCCATTGATGTGGCAGTTTGCAGGAACATTGCTCTTACTGAAAGGGATGATAATACATTTTTTGCATTGAGTTTGAGACCATGACTTTGGCACCAGTGATTTGCTTTCATAAGACCTTCTTGAAGGATGTTGACATCATTTGGAGATTCTACGACTGCACCCAGTTTGCAGTCATTAGCAAACTTTTTCAGCCAGAGTCCCTTGGTTTTAGTTTGTACTTCAGAGAAATAGATTCCATACAGCAGAGGTCCCAGGACTGGTTACAGGTCTGCTGCTGGAGGTGGATTCACCTATTTTGACTGTATGGGTTCTATCTTTGAGTCAGTTCACAACCCACCTTATGATATAAGGGTTGATACCTAGCTGGGAGAGTTTGTCAATGATGCCTGAGTGAGGGATAGTGGCAAATGCCTTGGCTAGGTCTAGGTAGGGTTTATGCACAAACTTCCCCTCGTCCAGGGCCCTGGTGACTGTTTCGAAGAAGTCCACCAGGTTTAACAGGCATAATCTCCCCTTGACAAATCCAAACTTGGTAGGATCTAGTGTTTGGAGATCACCTATATCTTTGTTGATAAAGTCCATGATTATTTGCTCAAGGCCTTGCGGATAAGGCTAGTCAGGCTAATAGGTCTGTAGTTCCCAGGATCAGTGGAAGCACCACCTTTGTGCAAGGGAACAATGGTGGCCATTTTCTATTCAGCTAGGACAAAGCTGGTGCTTAGACTATGATTGAAAGGAGTACTAAATGGTGATGCTAATTCTTGTTTGAGCCCATGTAGGTTGCAGCCTGGGATGTTATCAGGTACCATTAATGCTGTGTTTTTTACCTCAGAGAGGCATTTACAACATGTTCTTTAGAGATAAAAGGTAGGGGACATGTGGTAAGGATGTCATGAGATACATGTGGATGGGTATTAATTTTCTTTTAATTTCTAATTGATGCTTTCAGATTCTTTCTTTATATTTTCTAGTACTTCTTCATACACGCTTGCCAGCATATATTTATGCTAGTGGAATATTTTAAGATTTAGGGCTGCATTTTATTCTTATACTTTTTAATAGATTTTTATATAGAATTGCTTTAAGTATTTATATAATTTAATTGATTGATCAATTAATTAATTTATGGGTTACATTATTTATGTCAGCTACAGCTTTTATTTTCTGTCACTGATAAAGAGCTAGTCTCAAAAGCTTTGTAAATTCACATTATTGTAGTAAAGTGTGTTTATCTATTCAGTGGTTTGTTGTCCTCTATTTTCTCTTGCTGAAGCATGATTGTCAAAAACTCCTTGTTCAATAAATCAACATGCTTTTGTCATTTTTAAGACGAAAAGCAGTTGTGCACGTACTGCAAAGAAATAATTTGAGACTATAGACTGCATGGAGAAATTAACAATGACTTAGAAAGTAACAGCTAAGATCTGTCATTAATGACATTATGGTAACAGTGCACATTTGTGTGTGTGTGTGTGTGTGTGTGTGTGTGTGTGTGTGTGTGTGTGTGTGTGTGTGTGTGTGTGTGTGTGTGTGTGTGTGTTTGTATTATTACTCCATGCATTTCTGTACACTCACATTAACTTTTTTCACTTCTACATTTTTATTTTGCTGTTTTCCATTCATTTCAATTGTACAGTTACAGACTTTTTTCAGTGGTGTACATACATACCTGTTGTAGTCATTTTATTTCTGTTTTGGGTTTCTGAATGGGTGGACTATAATGACATCAGGTTACCATTGATCAAGTTTCATTTTCAGTCTCCTTTTTTATCGTTGCATAAAAAGTTTCACTTTCAGTCTCCTTCTGTATCGTTGCATAAAGCATAGCTGTAGCTAGGTCATCTGCTACCTTCGTCATTTCTACAGACTTGAACTACTCTTGACCAAATGTTGACACCCCCACCACAAAAAAGAATAGGTTTTTCCTCCTGTAGTTGAAGACAAAAGAAAATCTTTCTGACATAGAAGAGTGGAAGGTCGTAAAGAAAAAGGTCTTCCATTCTAAATAGTAACTGCAACAGTCTCACTTGCTAACACAAGCAATGTGAATGCAGTATTGGTACTTATTAAAAAAAGCCAAGATATCATCTTCACCTTCTTATATGATGGCTGATACTATACTTACACCTTGCATCCTCTAACAGCGTCTGCCTGGGGTCAATTGCCCATTTCACCCTGCCTTAGCTATGGTTCTGGCATAATGGAGTGATTCAAGTAAAGGTTTTGAGTATTTAATGTGAATTCTATATTCATTGTTATTTTTGTTGTTGTAGTATTATATTTTATGTTTATTTTGTAATAACATGTATTTTATTTGACTTCATTTTTTACACCTGTTTATCCTGTGTCCTGATTAGCTGATTTTTCATTTCTTAAGGACTTAAGTTATTTATTTCATTTATTTATTTGTCATTTGTTTACTGGGTTAGTCTGACTGGGCACAAAATCCTTTTTCAGCAGAGGCCCAAGGAGAAAAGCTCCAAAACAAAAAGAAAATATAAACTATGACAAATACAACAGTTGTTCTTTAACAATAAAGAAATTCTAAGATATGTCAACACTGAAATAGACTTTTAGACAAAGCTTAAATAGGTTCATATATACAGAGAGTAAGGATGCAGTTAACAGTTAGTAAATAACAATTAGACTGGCATAAAGAATGTATTTAATGTATGACATATTACTATTCTTATTAGATACTTAGGTATATTATCAGCAAGAGGATAGATAAGGAAATATGGGTATGGTTACCAAAAATAATGTATTAACAGAGATAGAATAGGAAGAGAAGATTTGGAGAAGTAGGTCAGATTGGAGTGAGACAGGGGCAAGACAATCCCCATGATTCATGAAGCCATGCACGATGTGCAGTAATAGTGCAGGAGCTGCTGCATGCATTATGTCTGCCGAACGATTCAAAAAAGGGCTCCTGGGAAGTGCATGAGTGCTTCTACACTATTCCTGCGCGGACACCATTGCCTTATGCTAATTACCTCATTTGCTGGTATAAAACATGCAAATGAGGTGAATTAGCGATTCAGCAAGCAGGCAGGTGTTTGTGCTGGAATAATGTCACCTGCAGAAATGTATTCAGTTACTAGCTGAATACATTTCTGCAAATAAGAAAACAGAGGCATGACAGCCTCAAATAAAGCATGTATTCCATTTATTAGGCATGCCAATGGCCAAATATATGGCCATTGGCATGAAAAATAGTTTATTTTTTTAAAAATAAAACTCTATTTTTTTGGCTGATCTCTGCTGCGGTGCGCAAATGGGATCGTGCTGAAAATAAAAAAAAAAGGGGGGGGGTTCAATTTTGAGAGAAATCTGCATTTTGTCATTATAGTCAATGGCATGCAGAAATGAAACAATACCAGGGGATAGTGGTTGCTAAGGGAAAAGTCTCAGTGTAAGTGTAGTAACTCAGGAGTAAGGCAGTGGTGTATGCAAATGAGAGATTTATACTGAATCACAAATTTATTCTAAGTGTCAGACTGCACCTAACCGTGTAAGTGCTCTAACACCACAATGTTTACAGGAGGAGAAGCTAACATGAAAAGGGGTTGTGTTATGCTTGCTGTAAGCACAGTGGAGCTCAGTGGCCTGTGTTTGCCCTTAGCTAAGCAAAGCTAAGGAAGGGGGTGTATCTGAGGCTGTATTTTCCTATTCCATGAAATTCAGAGTGTGTTCACATCCAGGGAGGACCAGTTCTGCTTAAAAGTATTTACTTTAGCTAAATGGGGGTGTGCGCGGCTCACATTGGGCTTAAAATAAAAAAAAGAAAACACAGAGAACAGCAGAACTCTTTACATTTGAGCACTGGGAATACGCAGCGCACATCAGGGCTTAAAAGGGGAGGAAATGGGAAGGCAAAACTGCAGAAGGAAGGCAATCAAGGAGAACTACCATAGCTGGCAGGTAAAATGTATCAGAATCAGCCAATTACACAGGCAGCAGCCCAGCACATAACTATAAACTATGCAAACACCTTTCATTCTGTTTTTTACCACAAACTCTACACCACTGGTGTATACATTCAGGGGAATTTTAAACTGACAAATCTAACAAAACATGTTAGAGGCTGCTGTTGCTCTGATCTATCAGTATATGCTAGAGACTGAGGGTGGTGAAGAGGAAAATGCTGACAACCAACTCAGTAGGAGGAGAAGAGTGTTCAGACCCAGATGCTACATGATCTGGAGATAGTAGAGCACTACAGGGTGGGCAGGGACATATTTCGGCAACTTGTTGAGCTGTGCTGGCCTCACCTCAGAGCCAGAACCAACATAGGGGAACCCATCCCAGTGGATACCAAGGTATGAGTAGCCTTAATAATACTAGCTACAGATACTTTCCAAAGACCAAATGGGGATATCATGGGGGTCTCACAGGCAACTGCATCCAGGATACTCCACCAGTTCCTGGATGCCATGCGACAACATGGCACTGACACATTCACTTCCCCAGCACCCATGAGGAGAGGACCAGCAATATGCATCTCTTCCACTGTGTAGCAGAATACCCGGAGGTACTGGGTGCCATAGACTGCACGCACATACACATGGTGCTGAGCACCACCCGGTGACCAGGGTAAGGTCTACCTAAACCGCAAGGGGTTCCACTCCATCAAGTGCCAGGTTGTGTGTGATGCCCACGGAATTATCATGAATATGTGTGCTGGCAGCCCTGGAAGCTAACACGATTCCCACAGCTGGCATTCATCACAGCTGTACCGGGCGTTTGCCAGTGGGGACATCCCATATGGCCAGCTGGTGGGAGATGCTGGCTATGTACTGAAGCTGTGGCTGATAACACCTATCAGAAATGCACACACACCCAAACAAGAAAGCCATAATGAGGCACACACACAAACCAGGATCATTATAGAGCTTGTGTTTGGGATGCTCAAGTCACAGTTCCACTGCCTTGACATATCTGGTGGATCCTTGGAGTACTCTTTAGCCACATGTGCACACATGTTCATAGTATGTGCCATGCTACATGATATGATCCTGTGGAAACAGCTGCAGCAGGAACAAAATGGGGAAGGGCCACACAGCCCCCCCACCATTGGCAAGGTCTTCACAGGCACAGAGAGACTCGGAGGAGGAACATCCTGAGCCTGCTCCTGTAGGCAGATGGAGACGTGCCCAGTATGCCATGGCCTTGGGAAAGAGGCAACACATAGCAGTTACACTGACACTGTAGGGCCCCAGGGACTGATCTCTCTCTCTGACTTGCACATACAGTAAAATGGATGCCAAACATCACACCACCTATACCTTACCATGTATAGGCAGTGTACTGCATGCATCCAACATAGTCAGCCCTCAAGCACCATCCTCACAGCAGCCTCAGGCACAAGGTAAGCCAGTCTCCTTAACAAAATAAATGAATGGAGTGGAATTTTCTGATAGCATATCTATGGTATTGATCAAGCATGCAAGGGAATGGGGTAGCTAACTGGGATAGCAGCCGACAACTGACAGCTCTGTGGGATAGCAGGAAGTGTATCCCCAGTACTGGCCTACCCACACCATGTAGTACCACCCTAGTTGACAAATAACACTGCAGTATATGTGGTGAGCCAAATAACTGTGGGGTTATAGGTCACATGCATGGATGTCAAAGTGGGGGTACCATACCCGCCACCAACCTCACCCAGCAGACCAGCTGTAGAAAACCATACAGAAATCTCTGGCAAAGGTCCCCACATGGCAACATCCATGAAATACCCACCTACAAACATTTACACAGTGATATCACAGCAGTCTAGCAGTGGCAGTATGGCTTTGAAAGGTAAGAAGTTTGAAACTACAAATGTTTATGCCAGAACAATCTGACCTGTGGTCAATACTGTTTTGCCTGTAGTCTGACAACTAGGGCACACCACTATGCTAAATGGGACCGCAATGTTAAGCAAATATCAGCACAGTCTCAGCAAATGTGTATTGTGTACATATGTGTCACCCCCCCCCCCATAGTACTATGGAAATGCAGTAACACATCCCTAGCCTTAAGCAGCATCCAGCCATTAAATAGAGTGATGGCACAACGCAAACAGAAAGCAATTATCAGTAACACCCACAGTCAACTTACTGGTGCCATCCCAGGGTTGTCCACTGCTGGCAGCCTGGGAACATATCAGAATAAACTGCCTTGCTACAGATGGCCTGCATCTGTCACACCTGGCTTACAGGCCTGTGGCAAATGCCCATGCCTCACCCACAGTGCCCTGTTAGGGAGTGTCATGGGGTCCATAACAGCAACATAACACAGTCTAAAAAAGGCAAAGAAAGGCCATGCTGCTAACTGCTAGGAGAAAACCTGCCAGTGTCAGAGAGCATGGAATCTGGCCAAAGCCATGAATAACAGGGTGAAAAAGGACCAAAGAGAAAGACACCTTTGAAATACTGGTCCAATAATGTAATAAAGTTGAAGGAATGATTGTAGTAGCATGGAATGTATGATGGGTACGAAGTCAGAAACTGCAATGTCAAATGTCAGTAATATCTGACTTCAATCTTGAGTGAATTGCAAAACACTTTCCTTGAAAACTACACTCATTGGCATAACCAACAGTATATATGAATCATGAATGTGGACATTCTGTGATACTCTGTACAGTCGCCCTGCAGGGTTAGGAGTCTAAATATGGAAATGCACTCCTTGCAGGCACTCCTAACCCTGGAAGATGGTGGCATGCCTGCACCCACAGAACCCTGGTTCACAGCCATGGGGAGTTACACACCCTTCCCTCATCACTCATCCTATGCAACATCCTGACCCAAAAATGTGGCCAACCAAGCAAAATGAGGTGGGCCATACATATATGTCAGACAAACATACACCTCCAGGCTGGTCAAACAGTATGAAACACACAAGACCCTTCAAGTGCAGTCAGCCTTTGAGCAGACCCCTATGCAAAGCCCTGGTAGCTATAAGCAAACATACCTGACCTAGGACACCCCCCATATCTTATCCCCTACAAATCTATCTGGAGTCTGCCTTTCACCCTGATCCTGTCTGACTTATATTACGCAACTGTGGTCTGGAAATCAGACCAGGCCAGAACAGAAATTCACAGAGATTCCACCATTGTAATATATCACCAAGGTGCTGGACTGTCTCCACAGTCCAGCAGTCAATTGCTTGTAGGCACACCCCTCAACAGGCTGGATTGTGCAAGAATGCATAGCATTTGGCCCATAATATTGGTGTGTGTATCATGCACCCTGTGTTCCTCTGGTAAATCACTGTGATGATCTGAGGAGGTATGTCACGAGGTACTAAAAAAATACATGACAGTGTCAAACAGCATATATGTCAGATGTCTACTAAAACAAGCCCTGTAACCTTAGCAACACATACTGTAGCACAAAGCAAACTGGAATGAAGTACAATTCCTGGAATGGATTTCCACATGCACTATAGAAGGTCCCACTTGGCATGCTCATACACTTGGAGAAATGTTAGTAGGATCTAGGAATGAACAGGCCCTAACCACCCAGTGCACTTCCCGCTGCCCTACATTAGCAGTCCTGAAGATGTCTGTCAGCATAGAAGTACCTTTCATCAGGCCTCACTCCTATAAGCTCTTTGGTGCATGCGATAACTGTGTAACACTGTAGTACAAATAACTAGTTAGAAAGGAGCTCTAATCTCAGTCATGGCAGATGTCAAAGTAAGTGTGTCTGTTTACAAGTTACA
This sequence comes from Protopterus annectens, assembly GCF_019279795.1. Taxonomy (NCBI): domain Eukaryota; kingdom Metazoa; phylum Chordata; order Ceratodontiformes; family Protopteridae; genus Protopterus; species Protopterus annectens. Next base: position 529,490,332 of record NC_056737.1, on the reverse strand, counting down.
GCTTTTGAGTCTATTCCATCCCAGTATACTCCCCCTTTCCCTACTTTAGCTGTCCTGCAGATATCAGTTACCTTAGAAGTCCCTGTCATCAGGTTTAAGCCCGCTAAGCTCTGTGGCGCATGTGATAATTGTGTAACACTATAGTACAATTAATTAGTTAGGTAGGAGTTCTAATCTCAGTTCTGGCAAATGGCAAACTGTGTGTGTGTGTGTGTGTGTGTGTGTGTGTGTGTGTGTGTGTGTGTGTGTGTGTGTGTGTGTGTGTTTACAAGTCAAAGCTTTTGGGTCCATTCCAACCCAGTATACTTCCCCTTTCCCACGTTAGCAGTCCTACATATATTACTCACCTTAGAAGTCCTTGTTGTCAGGCCTCAGCCCCATAAGCTCTGTGGCGCATGTGATAACTGTGTAACACTATGGTACAAATAACTAATTAGATAGGGATTTTAATCTCACATCTGGCAAGTATGTGTGTGCGTATAAGTGTGTGTGAAAGTGTGTCTGTTTGTAGGACAAAGTATTTTGATAACTTTAACACCCACTGCCCTACTTTATCAGTCCTACTGATGTAATTCCCCTTTTAAGTTCATAAGTGTGTAGTAGGCTAATGGCCCAGGAGCCTTTACAAGCCTAGCCCATAGAAGGGCCCTGCCATTGTGGGACCCGATGTTCCTTCCAAGTGCCTGTACCAAGTAGAGCCACTGCAGTGATCCTGGGGGTGAACTGTCTATTACCCATCCACTCATCAAGATTTCTCTGAAACAGGGTCAGCTAGGTGCTCTCCAAGACATGTATGGGAAGTGTATTCCAGGGCATGTGCAGTCTCTTGGTGAGGGACCTGTCCCAACAGCATGTTGTGGCAATTGTGGTAATGAGGTAGACATCTCTGCAGTGTGTGGTGTGGAGGGATTGGGATGTTTTTATATGTAACATGTTTAAAACAGCTGGATCACACATGGCTTTGTAAGTCAAGCACAGATAGCCTCTAACTAGGTGATACGATACAGAGAATAGCTGGATTATTTTGAGTCTGTCTGTGTAGGATGTGCGTTTAATGCCTAGGAACCTCTCTGTGCGGTGCTTCTGTGGCCTCTCCAGCTGTTGCAGGCGTCTATTGAGGTACATGACAAATGGGCCAGAACACCTGTTGAGTGGTCTAATGAGGGAACAGTAGACAGAGATCGTTACCTCTGTCTTCCTGGATGCAAAACTCATGGTAATGCAATGTGCCACTTAGAAGGACTTCCTGACCACAGTGGCAATGTGGTGGTTGAAGGATAAGTTGCTGTCAACCTGTGTCCCCAGATCTCTTATAATGTCTACAGTTTTCATTGGGCTCCCATCGATCTGGTACTTACTGGGAACTGAGTGTTTTACCAAAGGGGATAATGATGCATTTTATGGTGTTAAGCTTCTGGCCATAGTTTCCACACCATGCATTGGTCTCAGTGAGACCTTTCTGTAGGATGTCTGCATCACATGTGAAATTAATGAGAGCTCCCAGCTTGCAGTCCTCTGTGAACTTGCTCAGCCAGAGTTCCTCTGTGTTGGGCTGAACTCCTGAGAAGTAGATGTTGGACAGGACACTACCCAGTACTGATCCCTGTGGGACTCCACTTGTGACTGCTTGCCAGTCTGACTTGGATTTTGCCACTGTCACGCTGTGTGTTCTGTGAACCAAGTTGCAGCCCACCCACTGATTTAGGGGTTGATGCCTAGTTTGGTGGGTTTAGCAATAATTCCTGACTAAGGAATGGTATCAAAAGCCTTGGCCAGATCAAGGTAGGCTGTATGCAGTACCTTACTGTCACATATTTTTTCAGTGTATGTCAGGCTGTCATAGTGGGTGTTGTGTTGCGCTATGTATTCCACATGGTGTGGTGCAGGTGTTGATCTTATCCTCTTGACCAGCTAGTGTAGTCTTTGCTGGAGAGTGCATATTTCCACATTTGGTGATATGGGGTACTCTCACAGGTCTGAATGAGTGGGGTTTAGAGGAGAGGGTTGCCTGTGTACATGAGGCAGTTGCAACAGTGCCTCAGAATGGACAAGTGCACCAGGTTAATGGGTGAAAGCACAGAAAACTGCACTTCAATCATGCCAGGAAGGGTGGTCATACCTACTAAGTACTGGGGCTAATTCTGTGAGGAACCAGTACTGCTGATGGCTCCCAGGTGTGCTGTACTTATTGAGACAATAACCTGTAGAAGTGCAAAGCTATTATGCTATTTGAAGTGCAAGACAGAAAGAACTAGCAAGATGTAAGGGAAAAACTGAAGGCAGACTATCTGTCAACTGTAATACTTTACCTCAGCTATGCAGTTATCAGCACCTTTGTCCAATTGCTAGTCCAGTAAGCTCTGTAGCACATGTGGTAACTGTGAAACACTATAGTACAAATAACTAGACAGGCAGGGGGTCTAATCTCAATACTGGCAAGTGTATGTTTTTGTGTGAGAATCCTATACTGTGTGGGTTATAACATTCTGAGTTGTGTACCACCCTTTATACTTCCCCTCACCCTAATTTAGTAGTCCTGTTGATGTCATTCACCTTCAAAGTACCTTTGGATGAGGTGAAATTGTGTAAGGTTTATGGCGCATCTAATAACTGTGTAACACTATGGTAGAAATAACTAGAAAGGCAGGAGTTCTAATCCCAGTACTAGCAACTATTTGTGTGTGTGTTTGTGAGAGAATCATATACAGTGTGGGTTATACCATTTTGAGTTGTATACCACCCTTTACACTTCTTCTCACCCTAATTTAGTAGTCCTGTTGATGTCATTCACCTTACAAGTACCTTTGGTGGAGGTGAAATTGTATAAGCTCTGTGGCACATCTGATAGCTACGAAACACTATGGTAGAAATAACTAGATAGGCAGAAGTTCTAAGCCCAGAACTGGCAACTGTTTTGTGTGAGAATCATATACTGTGTGGGTTATACCATCTTCAGTTGTGTATCACCTTTTACACTTCCCCTCACCCTAATTTAGTAGTCCTAGTGATGTCATTCACCTTACAAGTACTTTTGGAGTAGGTGAAATTGTATAAGCTCAATGGCACGTCTGATAACTATGTAACCACAGTGGTAGAAATAACTAGATAGGAAGGAGTTCTCATCCCATTACTGGCAAATGTTTGCATGAGACTCATATACTGCATGGGTTATACCATTTTGAGTTGTGTACCACCCTTTACAACTTAGAAGTGCCTTTGGACTAGGTGAAATGGTATAAGCTCTGTGGAGCATCTGATAACTGTGTAATACTATAGTAGACATGGATAGGTAGGAGTTCTAATCTTAATACTGGTGTGTGTGTGTGAGTGTGTGTGTGTGTGTGTGTGTGTGTGTGTGTGTGTGTGTGTGTGTGCGTGTGTGTGCGTGTGTGTGCGTGTGTGTGTGTGTGTGTGTGTGTGTGTGTGTATGTGTGTGTGTTTTGCAAAATTTCTGCATCCAGTACACATCCAAATGCCCTTTGTACAGGGTCCACTGTGGTTGTGTGTGTTTTGCAGACTTTCTACACCCAGTACACATCCAAATATCTACTATACAGGGCCCACTGTTGTCAACCACTGTAGTGATTGCTGTGGACAATCTGCAGCCCTATGAGCTTTGTGCCATGTGAAATATTTATGTAACAGTACGGGCACAAAAACAAGATAGGTGGGTCTTCTAATCCTATGATACCATTCCCCACTAAGGAATCATAGACAAACACAGCCATTTAGGCATCAACCCCTATGTCACTTGGTGGGTAGGAAGCTGGCTCATGCATGGAACACACAGTGTGAAGGTAGCAGACTGCATGTCAGACCACCAACCAGTCATGAGTGGAGTACCACAGCGTCTAGTCATGGGTCCCCTCATTTTTGTCATGTATGCCTCTGACATCTGAAACAACACAAAGGGATCCTGGCTGACAATGTTTGCAGACAATTGCAAGGTGGGTGCTGTGTGTACATCCCAATATCATGTTAACATCCTGCATAAAGTCCCCGCTGAGACATCTGACTTTTGTCAGAACACTGCCCTTAGGCTGAATGGAAAGAAATGTGTCACAATCCTGTGTGGAATCAATGTGTTTACCATGAATTAACACATTGCTGGTAGTCCAATGGACACAGAAGTCCTAATAAGAGGCCTAGGAACACAGGCTGATAGTGACCACTCTTATGGCCACCACATTGCAACTGTGGACAGAAATAGTTTCTATGTGGCATATCTCATAAGTAAGGTTGGGTCATCCAGGAGGGAAGAGGTCAATGTCTCCCTCTACTCTCTCCTCATGAGGCCAACCAGCAGGTACAATTACTATTTGCCATGTAGCTCACTAGAGTCCTGCAACAACTGTGGAGCCTGCAAGTGTACCTCACAAATAGGACCCTAGCCTGCAAATAACTGTCCTATATGGATGGAGTGCAATACCTCCAAGTAATCATGGCCACATCTTGGCTACTTACAGACACTCCATGCTTAACTGACAATGCTATGTGTGGCTAGCTGTGTTAGGAATGCCATATCTAGTGAAACTCTGATCTGTATGCACCACATGCCATAGATACCTCAACCTCATTATCACAATCAACAGAACATGCTGGGGGACAGGTACATAACCCAGCAGGTGGACATGTAATGCAATATAAGTTGCATACATGTCAGAGCACCTCACTGGCCCTGTTCAAGAGAAATCTGGATGAGTGGATGGGGAATTTAACTGTTACCATGGCTATCACTCAAGTGGAAAGGGTCGATAGATGCACTGGGAAAAAAATGTCAGGACATATGATGCCAGGCCACTCCCATGGGCTAAGCTTGTCATGGCTCCATGCCCATTAGCCTGGTACACACCTATGAACACATGATCCTACGAATCTCAGTCCTGGCAAGTGTGTGTGTGTGTGTGTGTGTGTGTGTGTGTGTGTGTGTGTGTGTGTGTGTGTGTGTGTGTGTAATTGTGAGTGCATGTGTATGTGCAAGACCAGTATCCTGAGTGTGTGTGTGTTTGACTGAGGAATATATCCACTGGGTGGCCAAGTATTACAATTGTAGGCCATCATACTCCCACCACACCTCCTACATTCCACTGTATGAGGGCTGCTTTTTACATCAACCATAGAGGTATCTGTACACACTCTTCAGACCTATAAGCCCTGTGCTGTGTGCAACAGCTATGTAACAGTATGAAATAAGCAGCTAGAGAGGCAGGGCTCTTAATCACAGTACTGGCACACTTTTGTGTGTGCATTGGTGTGTATAGCAGTGTTTGGGAGTGTGTACACTTGTGCATGACATTAGTATGAGATCTGTCACACCCACTACACCACCCATTGCCATACCTTACAAGGGCACGTGATGTTACTCACTATACATGTACTTTGGAAACTCAACACACTATGAGCTTTGTGTCACCTGTGATAACTGCATAATATTGTATTACCACTAACTAGATGAGTAGGAATTTCAAACCCAACACTGGCAATTGTGATTTTGTTTGTGTGTGTGTGTGTGTGTGTGTGTGTGTGTGTGTGTGTGTGTGTGTGTGTGTGTGTGTGTGTGTGTGAGAGCAGTATTCTTTGTGTTAGGTCAACACAATACCCACTGAGTGTGTGGGATTTACATATCTGAGGTGTGTTCCACCCACTACACTTACCATTGTCCATTGTACAAGAGCTGCTGATGTCAGCCACCATACACTTACCTGTATACACCCGTCAGCCCTATAAGCTACATGGGACATGCAAAAACTGTTATACAGAGCTATTAATTGTGTACAGCTGTATCCTGGATATGACACACTCAATGTGTTACCACACTGCCATACTCCTTGTAGATAATGTCTGCAGGGCCACATCCTGCTGACATACAGACACCTAGAAAGCAAACAGAATACATTATGGAGACCACATTCTGTCAGCGTTAATAACAAGAATAATGCATCATGGCTGGACAGCTACACACTCTGACATGTAGCCATTAAACACACTGGATGACAACACTTTAAACTGCATTACATTGCTAAACTGCACTAAATTCACCCTCTGCATTAGACCAATATTAGCATGTCCCTGCATCAGTGTTATGGATGACAGAGATGTGGGACAGATATCATCATATGCACAGGGTGTGGTGTAGGTTTTCCAGAGGCCTAGGCTGGGCCATTTGGTTGACATGATGTGTGTGTGTGTGTGTGTGTGTGTGTGTGTGTGTGTGTGTGTGTGTGTGTGTGTGTGTGTATGTGTGTGTGTGTTTGGGGGTTGCTCATTTAATGGGCCATGCAGAGGTGGTGTGTGCAAGTCTGGAGGTGACCTGGCTGTAACAGTGATGTGTGTTGTATGGATGCACACAGTCATGTCATGTGACTGCCCTACACAGGGGTATGTTGGACAGCTGTAGACTGTGCATGGCAGGGTGTACAGTTCACTGTCTCTGGCCACGGACATGGGAACTGGGCCTGACAGTGGACCCACTGGCATGACCAGGCACAAGGCCAGATGCAGTACTACTCCCCGGTGGTGACCGCTGTCTGCTGGATCCGCATCCTTGTTGTGACTGGCCAGGACCATGTGCGCATGGCCTGCTGCATTATGGCATGGACAGCAACCCGCCTGCAGTCATGCTGCTGGTACTGCCACTATGGGAGTGAGAAGCTGCACAGCCACTTGGAACCTCAGCTGTTTGTGCTGCTGTCCTACGCCCACTTGGCCGATGGACAACTCCTACCACATGCTCTATCATAGACATTTCACATTCAAGGATTGACATTCCACGGTTGAGGATTCCCACCATCTCACCCAACCATCTATCCATGACCTCAGCATAATAACGGTGGGCATCAGCATGATCATGGAGTTTGTCACACATAGCAGGAAGAGTGGGATTCATAAGCCTGAGAAGCTGTGTTGTGTTATGTTCACTGCATGCCTGTGACTCTATGACAGTCTGAAACATGCATTTGCTGACACTTACTGTGGCACTTGTGACAGGGTCATGATAGACAGCAGTCCCCCTTTGAGCACCCCTGCCCGTCCACCTGTGTGGGACCTCACCTGTTATCTGGCTATGGCTGGTGTCAACAGACACACTTGCCGTAGACACCACACTTGCCTGTCCCATGCCACCACCCACCAACTTTCCATCATCTATGACCATTGGTGATGGGGTATGTGTGGGCATTGTGATTGTGTGCAGGGATGGGGTGGACAACAGTGGGATGCCAACCAATGACACAGATTCAGCCCCTGACAACCCTGCCTCACTATGGTTATCATCATTGTCAGAGTCCGCGAAGACACTGACATCAGTTCCCAAGCAGGAGGGACTCCGACCCCCATTGCCACCTGTTAGGGGACGACAATAAATATAAATTAATACCTGTTCATTTTGGTTGGCTGATATGCACAGAGACATGCACACAGACACTTACAGGTGATGTGGCACAAAGCTATTACACAGATCTCACATTAGCCAAAAGGTGACATGCATGACACACAACCCTCATCATCATCATGCATTGCAGCCATTCTTAGTCCTTGTTATTAACAATATAGCTCTCTGGGATGCATGAGTACTGTCAGTAGGTGAAGTCCATTCCCCTAGCACACACTGCACACATGTACACATTATTGTTGTTCACCTGTATTGCACAGTGGCAACTACTGTAGACCATACCTCACAACTGTACAAATCACTGAAGAATGTGTAGATGTCTGGCACATATGTTTGCTCTGTTCCTCACAACCCCTATGTGTTTGTCTGATACATAACTGGGATCATATGAGGATTGATGTCACTAATTAATGACATACATTTGATCTGCAGACCTCATCACCAGCAGTGAATGTATATTCAAACAAATCCTGTTACACCAACAACCTTCTAAGCTTAACGTGGATATGATAAGTGTATTCACCCTTGTTAACATGGCAGGCTCTTGTAGCATATAAAATGAGACCACAATACTGCATTCAAAAACATTACCCACCTTAAATGTGACATATGACCTGTGCAATCCAATCAAGAAACAAACAAATGTGTTAGTTGTGAAATATACTAAGTGAGATGTGTACTATACAGTGGCTGCATAGGTGTAGACACCCATAAACCAATGCTTCTTTGAAACACCTGGTAAGTGAACTACAGCAGTCACTCTTCCTGGGAAGGGAAGTATCAGTATGGCACATCTTGGCTTGGCATTATTTGGACAGTCTTCCCTGCATAGGTCCCCCAACTCTGTCAGTATGCAAGGGCAGCTCATGTGCACAGACATTGGAGGTCACACTGGGGGCTTACTATTGGTGTTAAGTCTAGTTTTTGTTCTGGCCCAATGCATACCTTTGATTGTATTAGGTGGAACCATTCTTAGGTGGCTTTGGATGTATGCTTTAGGTCATTGTCGTGTTGGAAGCTGAAACTCCTCCACATCCTCAGCCATCTTGCAGATGCTTGATGGCTTTGGCCCATACGTGAGTTTGAACTGTTCATAATTCTCTCCACTAAGCCTACAGGCCTAGTTCCAGCTAATGAACAGCAACCCCAAAGCAGGGCACTGCCATCAATATGTGGATGGTGGTCTTCAGGTGAAGTGAGGTGTTGCTTGTGCAACACATATAGCTTTAGGGATAGTGGCTGTAAGTTTAAACCTTGGTCTCATTACACCATTACACATTTTAACACATGCCTTGGGGGACCTGGTGTTATGTTTTGCTACTTGCACACAGCCCTGCATGGTGTTTGGCATGTGTAAATGCTTCTATCTACTGACCCTACCCCGTAGGCCAGACTTATGCAGAATCCAGGCAAGTATTGCCACATGTACTACACAACTAGTACTTGCCTGAGAGTCCTGCAAGCCACTCAGAGTTGCTGCATGTCTCCTGGCAGCCTCCCCGACCAGTTCTCAACATGTCCTTCCATCTGTTTTGGAAGGACATCTGGTTCTTTTCAACAGCACTGTTGTCCCATATTTAATCTACCTTTTGATAACTGTCTCCACTGTGTTCCATGGTATATGCAATGCTGTGCTAATGTTGTTGTACCCTACTCCTGACAAATACCTTTCAAATGTGAGATCCCTATGATGCTTTGTAAGTTGTGTGCAAGCCATGGCTGCTTCTGGTACAGGCAACTGAGCAAATGTCATGAATACACTGCTTCAATGGTGGACCGTTATTCGTTGTTACATTGAGTCCCTATACTTGATGGCAGGTGTGTACCCAAGCAGAGTGAATGCTGTCAGTACATCACATGCTGCTCCTACAATGTGGTATTTGGAGGGAGTGCACACATATGCATCCAGCATATTGTAAGGTCTGTATACCCCATATTTGGTGGTCTAACATATTGTTGGGTTTTACAAGTTAACTGTTCATGTTATGGTCATATTACAGGTTGGAAAAGCTATGGAATGTAATATTGTGGTGTCTCATTGTATATAACAGAAACACTTTGCATCTTGACAGGGGTGTGTACACTGTGGTATTCACTGTATAAGATTAATGTGTTATACATGTCCCTACTGTAGCCCATTTGTCTCCCCAGTTTGTTGGTCTCTGTCCAGACATCTTGCACTGACAGGTTATGGGGTATGCTGCAGGAATGTTACATTACCCTTCAGATAGGCCCCCGTGGTGACCACAGTGATGCACTACAGTTAAGACCACCACAAGTGAACATGGACATCAAGCAATATGGCTAGGTGTGTATTGGCAAAGCAGAACAAAACACTTACATACTCACCAGCTACAGGCTGATGTCCGACTTGTAGACCATAGGGAGCTAAATTGGTGTGGGAGAGAGGTACTGTCAGCAGACTTATATGTGACCTTGGTACAGGGGGGAAGCAGCATTTCTGCACATTAACAGTACAACTCCCACTACTATGAAATATGCTGCCCAGTACCATAGATGTGCACTTATGTGCATTACCAAACCCTGTCCACAAATACTATCTTATCTGACATATGCATGTAGATACTCTACAGATACAAGTATGTATGCTAAAGTACTCTACTAATGTGCACTAGGGCCTTTCCTGCACGCTCCTCGTCCATTGTGTGGGGGCACCCACATCCACAATGCTGGATTCAGCAAGATGTTGCGTGCCTCGAGTGGGTGCACCAAAGTTGGCGGGGAGCTGTTCGGTGGGTGTCAGTGGGGCCTGCATGACTGGGCCCCCAACTGTGGCTGTCACTTCTCTGGCTATGGCAGCAGCCTTTTGCCATGCATTACATATGAGGTCGGTAGCACGATGATGGACCTGCTCATAGGTTGTTGTGTGCAGGCTGACATCGTTTACCCTGTGGACTAGGTCATTCCACAGGGTAGTCTGCTCCTGCAGATGTTCCTGATCATGGCCAGACATGACATCATAATGATTGACGATAATGTCAATTATTGCAGATGTTTCTGCTGCATTGTAGAATGGATTTCTGGTGTGCTGCATCCTGCCTGGAAGACATAAACAATACAACACATCATAGCAATTCATACAGTTGTCAACAGTATGGACAGAAATTGCACATCAGCAGTGGATATTTGTTACCAGCACTCACAAATACACCATACCCCTGTAATATATCAGCACAATATTAGCTTGCATTGCACTCCTGGCTCTGATATTCCCCCAATGGTGCACAGTCAATTGCATAAATCTCTATTCCCCATTCATTTCTATGTAGAGGGATGATCGTGACCATCTTCCATGTGCAAGTGGTGTGGATATTGCCGAGGCTGTGTTTGACTATGGTGAGTGATGGAACTGTGAGCACTTGCCCGAGTTCATGTAAGATGCAGACAACAATGTTATTAGGCCCCATGGAGACTTGCTGTTGTTGCCATTCAGTAGGCAAAATGTACCTGCTCACCACTGGTGAGGGGAGGGTTGCTGTTTATGTGCATATCTCCCTATATGGATGGGGGACAGGGGGTGATGTTCACACCTAACCTGTCTGATGCAGGTTGCCTATAGCCATGGCATGTGTGTATGAGGTGTGATTTCACACCAGTACAGGGGGAACTGTGTTGTTGCCTCTGAGACTGACAGCATATGTGGAGACACCCTTGTGACTGGCCTTGGCAGTGTGGTTATGTGTAATTTGTACTCATAGTTAGTCTTACCTAAAGTCACTTATGACCTTACATGCTTGTTCAGATATAGGTGGATATGCTTCCAAGTTGTTGTCTGCACCTATGTGGCCCTGTACAGCAATATAGCAACCTATTATGTGGTTTGTGTATTCTTGCTGTTCACCAAAGGGGATTTCTCTACATTGATGGAGGCGGGTTTTTACAAGTCAGGTATTGCAGAGTCCATACAGTTACAGAGGATATAGAAGTGTACACACCCCTGCTACAATGCCTGGTCTTTGTGCTATTCTAACTTGACAACACAATAAGTAATTTCAAAATAATTCCCACCTTTAATGTGACCTATAGCCTGTACAATTCCATTGAAAACATAAAAATCTGTTGTGGGAAAACATGCAAATAGAAATCAGTACAATAAGCAAGTTGCATGAGTGTGCACACCCTTAAACAGATACTCTGTGGAAGCACCTGTTGAGATAATGACAGCATTCAGTCATCTTAGGTCGGAGTCTATCATCATGGCACATATTTACTTGATAACAATTGCCCAGTCTTCCTTGCAACAGCGTACAAATATGTCAATTTGTGAGGGCATCTTGTGTGCACAGCCCTATTCAGGGCAACCCACAGATTTTCTATTGGATGTAGGTCTGGCCACTAGCTGGCACATTCCCAAACTGTAATTTCCATCTGGTGAAGCCATTCCTTTCTCAATTTGGATGTATGCTTCGGGTCATTGTCATGTTGATAGATAAAATCCCTCTTCATCATCAGCTTTCTAGCAGATGACTGAAGGTTTGGGGACAAAAATGGTTGGTATTTGCAACTATTCATAATTCCCTCCATCTTGAGTAGAGGCCCAGTCCCAGCTTTTGAAAAGCAACCCCACAGCATGATACCGCCACCACCATGCTTCACCAGTGGGATGGTGTTCTTTTGGTAAAGCAAAGTGTTGTCTTGAGCCAAACATACCTCTTGGAATTGTGGGTCACAGGTTCAACCTTGGTGTCATCAGACCATGACACATTGTCCAACATGCTTTTTGGAGACTTGATGTACTGTTTGGCAATGTTTGTCCAGCCCTGGACTTTTTTTTGTGTAGGAAGAGGCATACATCTAGCAACCCTACCCCATAGGGTAGACATGTGGGAAATACGGGATTCTTGTCACATGTGGTGCATACCCAGTATTTGGCAGGAATTCCTGCAGCTCATTCAGTGTTGCTGTAGGTCCCCAGGCAGCCTCCATGTCCAGTTGTCATCTTGTCATGTCATCCATTTTAGATGGACTTCCAGGTGTTTGCAGTGTCACTGTTGTCCCATATCCCCTCCACTGTCTGATGACTGTCTGCACTGTATTCCATGGTATATCCATTGTTGTGGACACTTTTTCTACTCTTCTCCTGACTGATACCTTTCCACAATGAGATCCCTTCAATGCTTTGTAAGCTCTCTGCCAAACATGTCTATTGCTGTAGCAGGCAACTGGGTAAATGTCAAATATATCCTACTAGGACAGTTGAACATTATTTGGGGTTAATCAGAGTCTTGTTAATTGATGGCATGTGTGTAACCAAAAATATAATGCTGTGATAACCTCAAGAGGTGCATCAGCCAAGTAGTGGTATATGTGTGTACACATGTATGTAACCAGTTTATAGTACGTTTTTTATGTTTTATATTTTCTGCCCTAACAAATTTGTTTGTTTCTCAATAGAATTGTACAGGTTATGGGTCACATTCAAGGTGGGAAATGTTTTGGAAAGATTTTCTGTGGTCTCATTTGTGTATAGCACACAAACCTGGCATTTCAACAGGGGAGTGTACACTCTTGATATCCACTCTATGTAGGTGTTCAGATAGTTGTTTGTAGTAGGCATGGGCAGGAGGTCATAACACAGTTGCACACTTCTCTGATTACAACCTGATAATCATGCCTATTGTACTACCCATATCATTGTCATGGCAGTGCAACAACCAGTACCTGTGAATATTTATGTCTGTTGTATACACTGAAACTGATACTACACAGAAGTAGAACATGCACAACCTATTTACATACATAGATAAATGAGTTGATTGCACAGTAGGCTTTGATATCACAGTGCTAACCTGGAGGATGTCCCACATTCATATCTAGGCTGTTATGTTACGGTGTCATTGTTAACAGACTTGACAATGGTTTGCCTAACATAACACAGCTCTATGTAAGTGACTACAGATATCAGGCACACATGTGCTTATAAGAGTGTACAGTTGAATGATATGAACTCACTATATCACATGCATTTCAACACACACTTCTGCAACAGTACTTTACTCTGCACATGCATCTCTTATATTTACAAGACAAAATGTGTATCATAGTTATATGCACAGGTAACATATGGATATGTACAACATCCCAGTAGCTGGCCTATCAGTGGCACAGTCAGTGGTGTTTGACAGACACTCCAGTAGTTGCGAAATGTAAGCTGTCCTATCCTGGGGTGAGTCAGGGGCCTCAGCTGGGATCTATTTCTGCTCAGACAGAGCCGCATGCTATGGCCATCGGTGCTGTTCAGCAGTTCATCAGTACAGCAAATCTTGTTGAGACATATTCTTTCAAACTCTATTTTCCATTATTACAGACCACCTACTGCATTCATTTGCATGCTTACTTGTTTCACATACCTTTTTTTAAGTCAATTTTGTTAGATATATCTTCTAAGTTCTTCTGTTTTTATGGAGATCACTGTCTATGACAGAGGTGATTTGAATAGATGGCAGCTTGTCATTTGTAGGTAATGCTCATGACCATGTGATGGCCTATGCACCAATTAGTGTTCCCCAGTTGCTAATTGCATGCAGAGCACCTGTGTAGTTATTCCAATAGCCAATGTCATGGCAACACACACCTATAATTGAGTACTCCATATGGGCATTGGCCCTTTCCCTACCTGTGAGGAAGACATCCTGGAGGTGTGTGCACTAATATCTCTTACAACAAGAGTTGTGGAGACAAGCCAACTAAATGGTGGAGAAGGTTCAAGACATAGGGGCAGAATGTGAGTATTGCTGTTATATGTCTTGAATATTGCTAGTTTAACAGGGTTTGTCTGAACATGCTACTTCTGCATAGGTTTCAGTCTGACAAAGTTCTGTGTGTGCATAGCTCTCAACTGTAGGCCTATCCACATAATGGCCAGAGGTTTGCCTGTTATGTTTGGTCTGTTCCTCAGACAGGTGTTGTCCTTGGCAAATCAGTAGCATACTCTGCTGATTGCAATCAGTAAATGCTAACACCCATTTGTGTTTCTGACTTTATATCCCTCAGAAAAGTTATGTTACAACAAACCCTGTAACACCAGCAACTTTCTCAGTGTATAACAGCAATATTTCAGGTATGGCTATGTTTCGGGGCCTCTGTCCTCCAACTGTGTCAGGCTTTGTCCAGATGTCATACAGTTGGAGGTTGATAGGTATGGTCTATCATTATTTAGCACTGTCATTCCTGCTGAGGGGAAAGGTTGGAAAACATGTGGAACTCTGTACATTCAAGAGGTTGGTGTATAGAGAATGCTCTTAGCTTGTAACATATTTTATGTGGGAGAGAGTAACAAGTGTTTTAAAACTAGGCTGTTAGAACATGTGAGATATATTACTGATAAGAAAGAAGATAGTTCTATAACTGTAAATTTTAATAAATCTCACCATGGGGACAGCAGTTGGTTACAAGGTACTGTTTTGGAAAAAGTCTGTTTCTCAGTTGATCAAACAGTCATAAAAGAATAATTGTTATGTACATAATCAAATTATATTTCTAAATGTCATACTTTATCCCCTAGGGGGTTAAATGAGGAGTGTAATTGGAGGCTGTGTATTTAAATGTAATTAAGTGTTAATTGCTTCTTGTATTTAAGGCAAGTATTTCTTGTAATGTTTTACTCCTTGAAGGCTTTAGCTAAGACATCAGAGTATAATAAACGTGTGTGAATTACTGGCTGGATGTATTTCTCTTTACTATCTTCAGTCATTTAAGTTGTTCTTTCTAAGAGGTTGTTGTATATCTGGCCATTCTGTATGGGCCTATCATGACTTTGTAGCAGCACGCTGTTCACTTATTATTTGGAATGTGGGGGGGGGCTGATGTGAGTGTCATCAGTCCTTTTGTATCCAACTGTGCATGCTGCCTCAGTTATGGGTGGTCTATCAGCCGCATATGTTTGTATGGGCATTTTGAGACATGCATGTATATATATAGATATATATATATATATATATATATATATATATATATATATCAGTATTTATTGGTAATATATGTATATATTGTTATACACATATATGTATCTCCATACATCTCTCTCTCTCTCTCTCTCTCTATATATATATATATATATATATATGTATATGTTTTGTTTCATATATATATTTGTAGTTACCAATCCTTCCTGATTGCACAAAACCTGCAAGGGCAGTTTATTTTGTTGCTAGGCAGAACAAGGGTTATTGGATACAGAGTGATTAAGGCAGTTTTGAGCGGCTTTAAGTGGTTTGCGCAGGTTTGCGTAATGGTAAGCGATGCTAATATACGATTAAACAAATATGCTTTTACACCTTGTAGGCTGCGCTTAGCGACACTTACCAGTCTGCAAATCTGCTTAGCAGTCACATTTAAGCAATGCTTAAACCTGCTAAGCATGGCTCAGCCCTAGTAACCATTGCTCAATTTCCAGTCTTATAAAATAGCAGAGTAATGATATAATTTAATAAGTGTATTCAATTTCCTGTACATAACATGCTTCTATGTCCTGTCATTACAGGAGCAAGGGGTGTGACTATACTGTATGGGACACTTGGGTATACATGGGTAGTATCACATTTTTTTTATACATGGGTAGTATCACATGTTATATGCACTTACACTTGGATGTTACACCAGCTACAGTGCAATGGTTGACAAAAATAATTTAACACATATTGTATTATTAAATTAGTACTTTTAACAGTGCTTTTCCATGTGAAAGTAGATTGCAGATTGTAGTACTTGAATCATGCACCCCTGCATGCAAAGCTGGGACTCTGAGTACTACACTATCTTGTTCTTGGTGTTTGAGCTGTATGTTTTTATGTATCTCCTACTGGATATTAATATATTATTTTATTAACTGTAGAGTACTATGTTTTTTGGCCATTTCATTGAGGACCGCTCTCATGCAGTAATGGCATACATTTCAGTTTCAGACTTCTAGCCTTCAAAACAGTCATCCTATTGCACCACCTGTTTGCTATCTACTTTCTGTCTGTCCTTTGTGCAGATGTGCAGATGTCAGGTATTGCTAAGGCCATACAACTATGTAGGTGCCCACATAGTATTGTGCTGTGGGCCTGGACGCTGCTGCTAGTTCCAACATATGGGACATCCTTCATCTGGGCCTTGCCACTTTTCCTTGCCTGTGTGAGGGAAATTACAGAAGTGGTGGGCTACAGATTCACAGACAGTAGGTGGGAATACTTCACAGGACAGGACATTTGGAGACAGCCCAACAACATGAGGGACATATCCCCAGAATTGTGAATAGACTGTATGTCATCAGTGCTGTTATACACATGGTTAGTTGATAAATTGACAGGGTTTGTGTGGACATGCATTTAGTGAGTGACACATCTGACAGTGATATGTCTCTAACATACCTCTCCACTGGCATGCTTTCCATAGACTGGCCACATTTGCCTGTTGTGTTTTGTCTGTTCACCAAACAGTTGCTGTCCTTGGAAAATCAGTTGGGGACTGCGGGGAATGCAGTCAGTAAATACTCACATCCATTGACATTGCTGACTTCATATTCTTCATAAAGGATATGTTACAACAAACCCAGTAACATCAGCAACTGTCTCAATTTATGACAGCAATATGTCCAATCTACCCCTGTGTTTGTGCCTCTATCCCCAAATGATTTCAGGCTTTGTCCAGATGTCATGTAATATGAGGCTCAGATGTATTTATTATCATTGTTTCTTGCCTTCATTCCTGCTACCATCCCAGTGATGTAGCAGACTTACACACATGTCAGGGAGGAGACCATAGATATGAGTCCTGAGTCTGTACATTCTGAGGTGAACTGTACATTTAAGAGATCTGTGTATGCCTGGCCATTTTTAACAGACTGTCAGGATTGTGTACACATGTCATGTGTGCATGTTATTTGGGCTGTGTATGGAGGGGGGTAGATGTAAGTGTTATGGCTCCATTTTTATCTGAATGAACATGCTGCTCCAGTTTCTGTTGGTCTGTTGGCTGCATGTATTTATAGGGACAGACTGAGCCATGTCCTGTACATGGTCAGGATTCACACTACACTGAGAATTGGGCCAGTATATGTAGGGCTAGTGTATGAGTGGCAAACAATGATGTATTTGTTCACACAGTCCGTATACTCTACTGTTTACTTGACTTACCAGTATGTGACTGTGACTGCGGTGATATTGGCTGTGGGTATGCACTTTCACACTAGTGTCTGTTTTCCAGTGCTGTTACATCCCTGTAGAGCCTGACATATTTGCAAATACATGTGTAATTACCCACAGCAGATTTGCTATTTCAATTACTTGCGCTATTTCACTAAATATATGTTAGAGCAGACAGGAGGATGTCACTGCAGCAACTGTGTCATCTTATCTATGCCTGTATTTCAGATACATCCCCATTTTCATGGCTTCCACCCACCACTTTTTCAGCCGTGGTCCAGATTCATTGCAGTAAGGGGTTCTGAACATACCTCTCAACTGGCTGGATTGTTTCAGGATGTCCAGGTTTATTGCTCATATTTCTAGTCTATTTTACAGATTATTCTAATTTCTCTGGTAAATCACTGTGATGATATAATGAGATGACATACATTTCATTTTCAGACTGCACATCCATCAGAATATGTATGCTGAAACAAATTGTGTCACTCTGTCAAGAAGAGTACAGGGGAACAATGACCTCTTCCTTCCTGGATGCAAAAGCGTTAGTAATGAGATGTGCCACATAGAAGGACATTCTGGCCACAGTGGCAATGTGGTGGTCCAGAGATTGTTGTCAACCTGTGTTCCCAGATGTCTTATAACACCTTCTGTGTTCAGGGGACTACCATCAATGTTGTAATTCATGGGAACCAGGTTTTTCCAAAAAGGGTATGATGACACATTTTTTGACATTGACCAAAAGGCCATGGTTCTGACATCAGTCATTGGTCTCAGTGAGGCCTTTCTGTAGGATGCCAACATCACTTGGGTAGTTAATACTAGCTCCCAACTCGCAATTGTCTGTGAACTTTGTCAGCCAGAGTCCCTTCATGTTGGCATGGAGTTCGGAGAAGTAGATACCAAACAGAAGAGAACCCAGAAACGAACCCTGTGGGACTCCACTCGTGACTGCTTGGCAGTCTGACTTGGAGTCAGCTACTTTCACACTGTGAGTTCTATCTGTGAGGCAGTTTGCAGCACATCTAGTGATATAGGTCTTGATGCCTAGCTTACTGAGGTTTTGCATGAATCATGAGTGGGGAATGTTATCAAAGGCTTTGGCCAGATCAAGGTAGGCTGTATGAACTACCTTGCTTTCATCCACAGCTCGGGTGACTGAGTCAAAGAAATAGACCCATTTGATTGAGCAGGCATGACCTACCCTTCACAAAACCAAACTGTGTGGGATCCTGAGTCTGGAGATTCCCATATCCCTGTTTATTAGGTCTATGATGATGCATTCCATAGCTTTGCATAACAGGCTTCTCAGGCTAATGGGTCAATAGTTCCCAGGGTCTGTAGTTGCTCCTCCTTTGTGGATAGGTTTGACTGTAGCAGTGTACAGTTCGGTAGGGACAAAGCCTGAGGTGAGGCTGTGATTGAACAGGGCACACAGGTGAGGTGCCTCTTCACTCTGTAGTTCATGTAGAACACAGCCAGGGATATTGTCAGGTCCCATATCAGTTGTATTCTTGGCCTTCAACAGTGGTGTTTTAATCTGTGCAGCAGTAATACTGGGTGCCTAGCAGTGTACTGGTATTGTGATTAGTCCTTGGGGGGGGGGGGTAAAGTTGGAACTGAATCTGTTGGCCAGTATACTGGCAATATCTGTTGGCTCAGTATAGGAGGTCCCATTGTGCAGTAGCTCACAGCAAATCTTGGTATTGCCGTGGAGATTCTTTACATAACTATAGGAGGCCTTGTGGCTGTCTTTACTATTTGCTGCAATTCTGTTTTCACAGCTAGCTTTAGAGTATTTGATGAGGGGTTTCAACTTTTTGTTGAGGCTGATAAGGGTTTTTTTCCAGTCTTGGGACTTTACCCTCTTCCATATCAGTTTCCTCCTTCTATTGTAGAGTTTCTTTATGGCAGAGTACCATCAGACTGGCTTCCTTTTTTGGAGGATAGCATCTTGGTTCTATTGTGTATGGCGGAATCCATGCATTTGTGTACATGTTCATAGTGCATTGGTGTTTGCTTCAGCAGTCATGCAATTGGTCTCGATTTGCATGGCTGCTATGATGTTAGCCAACTCTGTTTTTAGGAGGCCAAAGTTAACCTTGGAAAGGCTTTTCATGGTTGTTACCTTTGCGGGGGAGGTGGTGTGGATTTCCAAGGTGATTTCTTTGTGGTCAGATCTAACAAGGGAGGAGTTGACTACTGGTGTTCAGCAACAGTCACCTATGTTAGTAATGACCAGATCAATGATGTTGCTACCTGCACTGGGTGTGGGAATGAGCTGGTCCAGACCATTGGAATTAATGAATTCCAGGAAACATTGGGCAAGCGCATTGGTACATGAGTAGCTTTCCCAGTTAATGGTGGGGTAGTAGAAGTCAACCAGTATGAGAGTGTTAGTTTGGACACTAATATTCTCCAGGGGGATTAGGAACATGGGGGTGTGAGTCTTGGGACATGGTATGGGACCTATAGCAGGCTACAACCTGAATCACTGTCTTACCCAGTGTTAGCTACACCTGCAGTATCTGTGATGTGTTAAGTTGGGCTACCTGTCTGGAGGTGTGCACATCCTTTATGAATATGGAAATTCCACCAACTTTGGAGCTTCAGTTCAAGTTCTGGGGCAAAAAGTTGTGGAATGAGTTATAGGCTGTTAGTGCAGGGGTGCTTTCTGCTGCCTTTAACCAGATCTGTTACTGAACAAATGTCAATGTTCTCCATTTTAAGGAGTGCTTTGAGTGAGTGCATTTTGAGATTTAGACTTCTAGTCTTCAGCAGCATGACCCTCAGATTGCATGTGCTTGTAGCTGTTATATATTTATGTATGTCGATGTATATATATATATATATATATATATATATATATATATATATATATATATATATATATGTATATATTTACCTATCTATATATATATATATATATATATATATATATATATATATATATATGTGTGTGTGTGTATGCATATATGCAGATATATTTTAGCTGTATCTCTCTCTCTCTCTCTGTATATATATATATATATATATATATATATATATATATTATGCATAAATTTGTCCACATATATGCATCGCCATACATATAAACATGTATATAAAGAAACCTGACTGATTCATATATTTATATATATATATATATGTGTGTGTGTGTGTGTATATAAATATATTTACTTTTCTATATATATCTATATGTATATATGTATATGTTTTATACGTATATCTCTGCATATATTATGTATTTATTTTTCAATACATAGTTTGTGTCCCATAATGCCTTTTTTAGGCAAGGCTCAAAAAACAAACCCCCGCTGTAAATAGCACAAGTAATAAAAAAACTGAGGGTAATGCTACTCAATGCCAGAAGCCTGAATCTCAAAATGCATGCACTCAAGCCACTCCTCAGTATGGAGAAAAATGATATATGTGCAGTAACAGAAACCTGGTTTCAGGCTCCAGAGAGCACCCCAGCACTACCAGGTTACAACTCATACCATACATTTCGGCCACAGAACCCAAACCGAAATACAAAAGGCGGGGGCGTATCCATATTCATTAAGGATACCCACACCACCAGGTCAGTGGCACAGCACGATGCTTCAGAGATCATCCACGTGCAACTAACAATGGGCAAAACTAAAATTCAAATTGTAGCTTGCTACAGATCACCCACCATGTCCCAGGACCCCCATTCCGCATTTCTGGAAACACTGGGAAACATAAAAGTCCTACCAAACATCCTAATATTGGGTGATTTCAATTACCCAAACATTAACTGGGAGAACTACTCAAGTACTAACTCCCTTGCCCAACATTTCCTAGAATTTATAAACTCAAACACCCTGGTTCAACTGGTCAACACTCCCACCAGAGGTGACAACATATTGGACCTGGTCATCACCAACATGGGCGACTGGTGTTCCACACCGGAGGTCAACCTCTCACTGGTTAGATCTGACCATAAACAAAACACTTTGGATATCTGCATTCCACCCCCACCCCCGGACAAGAAAACCACTGTGAAAAACTTTTTGAAAGCAAACTTCACGTTACTTAAGACCGAGGTGGAAAGTTTCAAAGCCCCCATGCTGAAGGATAACTCTGTCCAAGCTGCAAAATCCTTTACTAATGCATTCTATGGGCACCTACAAGAATGCATGGATCATGCCATCCCAAGCAAAACCAAGACTCACTCCTCCAAGAAAAGGAAACCAGTCTGGTGGACTCCTGCCATAAACAAGCTATACAATAGAAGGAGGAAACTAGTACAAAAAAGAGTAAAATCCCAAGAAGGGAAGACATCCCTGATCAGTATCAGCAAGAAACTACAATCCCTCATAAAATCATCCAAGGCGAGCTTTGAAAGAAAAATTGCCAAGGACTCCAAAGATAACCACAAGGCATTCTTTAGCTATGTCAAGAATTTAAGTGGCAATGCTCAGACCTCCTCGGAGTTAGTGCAGAATGGCACAAAATACACTGAATCGACCGATATCACCAACATCCTGGCAGACAGGTTCAGCGCAAACTTCACCCCCCTCTCACCCACAAAAGGGCCCATAACCATACCAGAAGAATGTAGAGTCCCTGAAATCACAGACACACAGGTTAAAACAGCCCTCTCCAAAACCAAAAACACAGCATCAATGGGACCAGATGGTGTCTCAGGCTGCGGAGTACACAAGCTCAAAGACGAACTAACCCCTCACCTAAACACACTGTCCAAACTCAGCCTCTCCACAGGCTACATACCCATAGAGTGGCACACAGCAACTGTTATTCTGCTCCACAAAGGTGGAGCCACAACAGACCCCATGAACTATTGCCCTATAAGCCTGACTAGCTTGGTCTGCAAGGTTATGGAGCGCATCATCATGGAACTCATTAACAGAGACATTGGGAACCTCCAAACACTGGACCCTACCCAGTTCGACTTTGGTAAGGGCAGATCATGCCTCCTAAACCTGGTGGACTTCTTTGAGACAGTTACCAAGGCTATAGACGAGGAAAAGGTGGTACACACAACCTACCTAGACCTCGCAAAGGTCTTCAACACCATTCCCCATTCTGGTATTATAGACAAACTCACCTGCCTGAACATAAACCCCTACATCACAAGATGGGTTGCCAGCTGGCTCATGGACAGAACCCACATGATGAGAGTTGCGGGAGCTAGGTCCGACTCTAAACTGGTTACAAGTGGCATTCCCCAGGGCTCAGTCCTAAGACCCCTCCTGTTCGGCATATACTTCTCAGAGGTCCAGGTAAGCACAGGAGGACTATGGCTGACCATGTTCGCAGACGACTGCAAACTAGGGGCTATAATTGACTCTCTGGCTGACACAGACATCCTCCAAAAGGGTCTCACTGATACGGATATCTGGTGTCAAAATCATGGCCTAAAGCTAAATGCCAAAAAGTGCATAGTCATCTCCTTTGGAAAAAACAAAGTACCCACAAACTACCACATAGATGGTAGTCCCCTAAATACAGAAGACGTAATAAGGGATCTGGGGACCCAAGTAGATGTAATCTCACCTTTGATAATCACATTGCCAAAGTGGTTAGAAAATCCTTCTACGTGGCCCACCTAATCACAAAAGGGTTTGCATCCACTTCAAATGAGGTCATTCTGCCCCTCTACTCATCACTCATCAGACCCATCATAGAGTACAATGCCCCATTTGGGATGTACCGTACAAGACACCTACAACAGATCACTGGCCTCAAACAGATGCCCTATGCAGCTAAACTGAAGAAATTACAGCTGTACTCGATTGCATAACACCTACTCAGAGGTGATCTCTGCCTGACATACAAGGCCATGTCCAACCCAGAATTGATGGACATGCTCCACCTAAAGAAAACCTTATCCCAGCAAGCCACATGCTCTAGGGATCTAAACCTCACCACAACAATAAATAGGATGTGCTGGAGGGATAGATTCCTATCCCAGAGGCTTTCCATGCTTTGGAACAAGATCCCAATCTACATTAGGCAGAGCTCCTCACTAACACTCTTCAAAAGAAACCTTGACGAGTGGATAGGAAACAGAAAGTTTACCTTGAGGATCACTTCAGTGGCTCTGCTGGACAGAGGCACAGGGAACTAATCTAAGGGGGTGGCAAAAGTCAACACATTCTGGCTAGGCTTATAAATGCCTTTGGGCAGATAGCCTAGTACCTACCTATGAACCTATGAACCTATAATATATATATATATATATATATATATATATATATATATATATATATATATATATATATATATATATATATATAAAACTCTACTAATTCTACAGAATCTTTTCCGTAATGTTGAATGACTCTACTGAATGATATGTTTGAAAAAGCATCAAACATTTCTACAGCTCAGATGGCTTAGTGGTAAATTGCTGTGTGTTGTGTAGGGTCCTGGTTTTGAGACTTGCAAGGGTTGATTATTTTGTTGCTGGGAAGAACAAGGGCTGTTGGATACAGAGTGATTAAGGCACTTTTAAGCAGTTGTAAGTGGATTTGAGTGGGTTATTGCGGCAGTAAGTGATGCTAAGTTACGGTGAACTATGCTGACACACAGCTAGCCCTAGAACTGCTTAATCTGCGTAATCTTCACTTAGCAGCATGCAAACATGCTTACTAATGCTTACTCATGCTTACCCCACCCTAATTTTTCTAAAAAAAAAGAAAAAAGGGGTGATATGAAAGTGGTGAAAAAGGGGGCACTCAGAGGGCAAAACAATATGAAAGATAGCTAGGGATGTGCAGTATGGGTGTAGGAAATGTCCATAGCTGTCCATTTCTTCTACAGCAACAGCTGTGCATTTATACAGAATTTGGAGGTAAATTTGGACACTGAAACCCCTGAGAGAGGGGTGAGGACAACAGTAATGTGTTGTTAAGCAAATTAGACCAGATTACATGTGTCCAGTGGGCACATGTTTGAAATGGACAGCTATGTATAGGGTGACATTTTTTGTGGGAAAATATTGCACTTTTTTTTTTTTTATAGGGTGAGAGTGGGATGTTGGAGAATTATAGTAGGTATATTTGGGGAGGTAGGCTGGGTAGGAAGACAGACAAGACAGCAGATAGGGGTGGTATATGACACATGTGGGGGGTATACACTTTGGGCGGGGAGCTTGGCTGGAAATCAGACACCCCCAAATGGATACAGTGGGACTGAGGTCCCCACCCATGAGCAGTCACCACTGCACCTTCACGGCCCCAAAGGTGGCTGTGCTGGGGGCTGAGCAGGAGGGGCAGGCTGACCCTCAAGATGTGCCATGCAGCCCTCAAGCTGGTGTAGCAGATCTCTGAACTCCTTTTGAAGCTCGCTAAGCACCAATCCCCGGACATGATGATGGGTGACAGTGTCCTGTCCACACCCACTCCCGGGCGGGGGCAAGAAACATCCCCTGAGGTGGTTCTACCCAAAGGTGGTGCAGGACCAGTTGACAAGGAGGTCCCAGATTGGGTCCCAGAAGTGCTGGGGCTCAGTGCCACAGCCAGTTGAGGAGGGACAGGCGGATCCACTGGGATCGGCTTTCCCAGATGTGTTATGGTGTTGCAGTTTTATAACATATGTTGGTTAGTCATAAAAAACATATTCCAGGATTAGTTATAAAAGCGTGCATAGGGATTCCCATTAACGCAAAACACGAGATTTGGAACAGTTGCATAGCAAACAGAAAACATGCATATATGGAACCACAGTGGGCATTATAATGGCATGCAGGTTACATTGATAGCAATGTGTATGTGTGTGTGTATGTGTGTTTGTGTGTGCGTGTGTGCGCGCGTGTGTGTGTGTGTGTGTGTGTGTGTGTGCTAATGCCATACTCTGCCATGATTTACATCAGTTACCCTGATTGTGGGCAGCAGTGACCACTAGCTGTGACAGCGTGACACTTGAGGGAGATTTCTTGGAGAAGACTACTTGGTGTATGTACTTATCTTTCTGTCATTTGCAGCCTTGTGGTTGGACAGTGGGTGTTGTATACAGTGTATAATTACAGCCTTCTTACAGCTAATTTATACCTTTTCTTACCCGGCAGACCTGTGAAAGAAATTTCTGTTAACACTACCTGACTGTTTCTACACATATACCCATACTCACAAATTCCTGAGTGAAAATATGCATACAGCTTACTACCACTCCTGGGATTCAAACGATGCCTGTTTGTACATAAAATAGAACAATGTTTGTCCATCATCAGAATGAGCTATTGTGAAACTGCTGTGTTTCATTTGACTGTTTTCTGCCTAATACTATTTTGGTTGTATAATCTGACCTTGTGATTCTGACATTCCTGCATGGCAGATACTTCTTATACTGTGTATTAATGCTTTGACATAGCACAGTCTGGAAAACACTGGTTAACACAACATTACTATTCAGGTATCAGATCTTGGTGCATGGAACATTTCATATAGGTAATCTCCTGTTTTACAACTCCACAAACTGTCAGATGAGCCTTGATTATTTAATGATTTCAGAGCTATAGTTGCTGTGCATAAACTTTACACATTTCAGTTCATACTACCACATACCAAAGTAAATACAGCCAGTCTGTGATTTTGACTTTTATTGACAGGTACTGATGCTTTTATTGATATATATCCTGTACATCACTATTACCCTGCTAATGTCTCATTTATCCAGTACAAACCATGCCCTTTTTTAAATACTGACAGGTGACATTCTACTCCTTTCTATATATTTGCCATGAATACTACAAGCTAGATTTGTACTCACCAGCCTTGCGATGCAGCCTTAGCAGCCTGCTGGCATGGGCGTCTATGTTCGTGACTCTCTCATCTGCAGCTGTACAGGAGATAGAGAAACATTTATGCATACCTATCCATCACATACACAGGCTGGACTTTGGAAAACACTTATTGATACTGATACTTACACACATCTGGGACATTCCTCGCCTGTGCATCTTGAACCCACCTGTCCAAGAGCTCCCTCTTCCTATGCTTCAAGTAGACAAAGTGATGCCGTACCTGTTCACTAGTCCTAGAGATGCCAGGGGCACTGTTGAAGTCACGTGCGAGACAGTCCCAGGCTTTGTATTGGGAGCCCTGGTACTGGTCCTGCAGCAGTCTCCCATCATGGTTTTCTACTAAGAGTCCAACCATGACCCTGGACTCCTGAATGCCCCAGCGCTGTGCCTGAAAGTGCATACCTTCACCAACACCAGCCATAGTGCCTGCAGTGAGGAGCTACAACTGGTTATGAGCTGTATTCCCGGCTGCAAGGTTTAAATAGGGCTGATTTCCTGCCCTTTGCCGTGATTGGATGGTTTTGAATATGCTGAGATAAGCTAAGCGATAGGCAAACCCACTTGGCAAAAATAAGCATTGCTTAAAGGGGTACATGTTAAGCACTGCTTATCAGTGCGCATATCCACTTAGCTATGCTAATTATTGCTAAGCATAGAAAATTAAGCGATGCTTACTCCTGAGCATGATTTAGCGTTGTTCAGCTTTCATTTTATGGACTATCATTATTATCAGTGTTATTATTAATTATTATTGTCATCATAATTATCATTATTATTATTATTATTATCATCATTTTATGTGCTTTCATTACATTCTTTTGTGGTTATACTGTATGGGACACTTGTGTTTACATGGGGGTTACACATCTGTACTAAACTAACACCTCACATTTGGAGCTGCTACATTACCCTGTTTAACAAATATATATTATTCACTACCTATTTCTATAAAAATATACTTTTAATGCGGTTTTCACAAATAAAATTGAATGGCCTGCATTGGGGCTCAAACCGTGAATGACTGCATGCTAAGCAAAAGCTCTAACTACTATACTATTTCACTTTGACTGTTGTGGCTGTATAACTCTATTTAGCTCCTTTGAATGTTTAAGCTATGCTATGCATAGCTGAGCAATGCGCACACCCGCTCAGCTATGCTTAAACTTTATTGGGGATGGAAAAAAAAAGAATGTGTAACATTACTCTTATAAACTTAGAAAGCTGCTAGAATAAATCAATTTGTGTTAGCAGACATTTGTTGAAGAATATGTTATGCAACTCAAATGTATGTCACTATTTAGTGATGTCATTTCTTAGATCATCACAATGATTTGCTAGATGAGAGGAAATTTTATGAGGGAAAGGCCAAAAATATAAGGGAAAACTCTGGGCATTCTATGAACATCTGGCCAGTTGAGAGCTATGCTGTAGGAGACTGTATTTTGTCCGTGGACACTAGTATCTTGTGATAAAAAAAACAAAGAAAAAAGGGGTGATATGAAAGTGGTGAAAAAGGGGGCACTCAGAGGGCAAAACAATATGAAAGATAGCTAGGGATGTGCAGTATGGGTGTAGGAAATGTCCACAGCTGTCTATTTCTTCTACAGTAACAGCTGTGCATTTATACAGAATTTGGAGGTAAATTTGGACACTGAAACCCCTGAGAGAGGGGTGAGGACAACAGTAATGTGTTGTTAAACAAATTAGACCAGATTACATGTGTCCAGTGGGCACATGTTTGAAATGGACAGCTATGTATGGGGCGACATTTTTTGTGGGAAATTATTGCGCTTTTTTTTTTTTTTATAGAGTGAGACTGGGATGTTGGAGAATTATAGTAGGTATATTTGGGGAGGTAGGCTGGGTAGGAAGACAGACAAGACAGCAGACAGGGGTGGTATATGACACATGTGGGGGGTATACAGACACTGCTAGTTGCTTTAGAATTGTCGTATGGAAATTCTAGAGTGCAGGGGGGGTGTGTACTGTGCGAGCAATGCTCAGACAAGCCCCCTGCACTCGTACATGGCTCATTTCCATGTAGAGAATACAGCAGTGCACCTTCATTAATATGCAAGGCGTGTTGATGTTCTACACGGCCACAATCCACTCTGCACAGGAATAGCACTATTCCTGCATGGAGTTTAATGAATCCAGAAGTATGTTTTGATCATGTAATCTTTTAACATTTAAACAGAAACTGCTAGCGGTGGCTCTTAGGTCAGGAGGAAGTTTATTCCAGGTAGTAGCAACTGAATGACTGTATAGAAGTTTCCCAGTTTGTTTATTAGGCTTATAGACTTCCAGAAGATGTTGGTCTGCACTGTGGAGACACCGTTTGGAAGCGTATGCAGAGATTAGAGTAGAGAGGGCAGGGCAGTGAGAGGGATTTGCAAGAATAGAGTGAGTGAGGTGGAGTTATAAAAGTATTAGTTGGTTTTGAGTTTCTGGTCATAGAAGATTTTCTAGGGCCATGCAGTGGTGGGAGCGGTAAGGGAGATCTGCAAGCAAATTTAGCTATTTTATAGTAAGTAGATTCCAGTTTAGTCATGATTTGGTTTGTAGGTTAGTGAGAATAGGTCCAGCGCAGAAGAGAGTAGGCAGTAGAAAAGCTTGTGCCAGAGATCGTTTTGTGTCGTTAGTCAGGTGTTTTTATTCCTATATAGTAGGCCTTGTTTTTGGTGTGTTTTTTTGATGGCTTGTAGAATGTGGATGTCAAACTTAAACTGGTCATCAATAACAACACCATGGAGTTTAGTATGAGTTTCAACTCAGAAGGATTGTTGAGAGATGTGACTGAGAAGGTGGTTTTGCAATGTTGTAGATTTTTAGGGAGGAAGAGAAGTAGTTTTGTTTTTTTAGATTAAGTAGGAGTTCATTGCAAGTTATCCATTTTTGAACAGACAGAAGTGAGTTTGGATAAGGGATAGAAGGTGGGGTGCTAATATTGAACCTTGGGGTACACTAGTATGAACAAAAAGGAAGGGAGAGGAAGTCAATAGCCACCTGACAGACTGGAGTCTATCAAAGAGGTAGCTAGTAAACCGGAGTATACTAGATTGGGAGAGATTAAAGTTTTTAAGTTTAGATAAAAGCAAATTGTGGGATACAGTGTCAAAAGCTTTGGATAAATCAAGGTAGAGACTAGATACTAATTTGTTTTCATCACAAGCTTTGGCAATGGCCTGAGTGAAAGTTAAGAGAGCAGTGGCAGTGTTATGATGGGGACGAAAACCATGTTGTGTTGATGTTACGAGACTGTTATGTATAAGGTGTTCAAGGATTTGTTTGTGAATACATTTTTCCATAATCTTGAAGAGGGGAGATAGAATAGCAATGGGGTGATAGTTGGAGGGGTCAGTGGAGTTCCCTCCTTTATGGAGAGGAATGACATATAATTTTTTCCATAGTTTGGGCACAGTGTTCTCAAGGATATATCGATTGATAAGTATGGAAATGGGGTAGGCAATGGAAATGGAGGCAATTTTGAGAAACTGAGCGGGTAAGTTGTCAGCAGAAGGGGAGCATGGCTTAAGTTTAGAGATGAGAGATCTGATGTATGCAGATGGGGAGGTTTTAAAGAGAAGGTAGAGGTAGGTGAAGTAGGGAAGGTATCACTAGAAGATGGGTTTGTAGACTTATTTTTAGTAATATTTTTAATAGAATCGATGAAGAAAGTGTTTATAAGAGTAGCAGTGCTGAGGTCAGAGCTATATGGACAGAGACTAGGTGTGGAAGGCTTGCCGGGATAAAGAATCTTGTTAATATTGTTCCAAAATAGTCTGGGGTTAGAGTGAGGATTATTTAGTGGTTTCTGATAGCATTGTTTTTTGTCATTGTCAAAGTTTATACTAAACTTACTGCAGAAGGGTCATCGAATGGCTTATTCATGACACCTTTTCTTTTGGTAATAAAAGCATATTAGTGACTTTTGATAAAATGATTATTTAGACATACTCTAGGCATGAATATATTGTTTTCCATCTAATCATCAAGATTGGTTTTGAAAGGAGGTAAGGTGTTACTTTGAGGTATAAGTGAAGTTTATTGCAAAGCAGGGAATATGCTGGGTTAAGAGCCCGTCATGTAAGCAGGTGTAGTTGACCATGTAGTAGAGATTAAGCCCTTTGTCATAAGTGTTGGGCATATTTTTGGTTTTGAGAAGGTTAGAAACATCAAAACAGATAGATATTTTCCAGTGCTCGAAAGGCTAAACATAGATCACCACTCATGAGTCATATGAGATAGAGTAGAAGGATAGGGCATTTATATTTTCAGGTAGCTTTGATTGTGTAGTCCAGAAATCATTTCAGTCAGAAATATTTGGGGTCTTTCAAGTTGCACACAATGCTTCATGGTATATATTTTCCAAAAAGTGCATTGCATTGAAAGGTGGGTCTAAGAAGGGAAGAGTACAGAGCTACCAAGACTGCAAGGGACCTAGTGAAGGTACCCTTGTAGATCAGCATGAACAAGGTCAGAGGTGCCGGAAGATGTTGGAGACTGGGGGTGAGAGTGAGAGGGGCACTTAGTGATCTAAAAAGGGCAATTTTTAAAAACTATTTACTGCCACAACATAGGTTCACTTGGAGGACATTTTAAGCTTAGCCAATTTCCTTTTGGGTGCTTGAATTAACATTTCTTCATTGGTCTTACCTATCTCATGGGCAATAATTATATATTAGTCCTAGTGAGAATAACTGTGATCATACTATAGATAATTTGAGGGGACCCATGTACAGGATGCAGCACTTAGGAACTGCCTCTATCCATTAGTGGCATGAGGGGTAATCCTGGAGTACATTTTATATTACCAATTCTTAGATCTAAGTTGCATTTGAATATGGACAGGGATGAGCTTTGTTTTACTTGAATGGATGACTGCAAGTTGGGAGCCATTATTAACCCACTCTACAAATGATGCTGACATCTCATTACTAAGGGTTTTGCATCAAGGAAGAAAGAGGTCATTGTCTCCCTCTACTCTTCCCTCATTAGGCCAGTCATCTAGTACAATTCCCCATTTGGCACGTATCTCACTAGACACCTGCAGCAACTGGAGAGGCTGCAAAAGTACCTCACAAAGAGGATCCTAGGCCTTAAATACTCAAAAAAACTCCAACTATTCTCTGTCTCATATCACCTACTTAGAGGCGATCTCTGCTTCACTTACAAATCCATGTCTGACCCAGCTCTGTTAGAAATGCTACATCTAAAGAAATCCCAATCCCTCCACAACACATGCTCCAGAGACCTCACCCTCATTACCACAATCAATAGAACAAGCTGGAGGGACAGGTTCATAACCCAGAGACTGCCCATGCTATGGAATAGACTTCCCATACATATCAAACAGAGCACCTCACTGGCCCTCTTCAAGAGAAATCTTGATGAGTGGATGGGAAATAGAAAATTCACCCCGGAGATCATTCCAGTGGCTCTGTTCGACAGAGGCACTGGGAACTAAGGTCGGGTGGCACGATGCCAGGGTAATCCTATGGCTAGGCTTGTAAAGGCCCCAGGGCCATTAGCCTAGTACACACCTATGAACCAATGAACCCTTAAATGGCAGGTTACTTATGAGCTACCAGGTTTAAAACCACAATGGAGTCAGGGTAGACAGGTGGGAAAAATTCAAAATAGTCACATAATAGTATGACCTGACAGTTGACACAGGTTAAATATTATTCTATTCTGTTTACAGTAAATAAAAATATTACTTCTAAGCTCCTTCTACAAATTAAATAGAGTTAATCTCTTTTACAGTGAAAGAATGCAATATAAATGTTTGTAAACTGGTCCAAACTAAGACTTTAACTTCATGAAAAAGGTTAAAGTAAAATAAACTGCAATGAAATAAAGCAGAATACAGGAAACATCAGTTTGCAAACTAGAAGCCAAAAAATCCAAATACTTACAGAGCAGCTTCACCTGACGCTACTCACAAAATAGTTACACAGGTTTAAAAAAATGTCCTGTTCTGTAAACCCTTGTCCAATGGGGGGAATTACAATCTTTGTCCACTGTAGTGCAATCCTGGAGTTGGCATATATAGGAGTGGGGGAGCTGCACCCTCCACATCAGGGGTGTGTGGAGGGGTGTAAACCCCCCCACCTAGGTGGGTTTTAGCTGGTGCACTGTGATTTACTGTTGTTTTGGGCAAGTATTCACTTACCCTAGGAATACTTATGCAATTCGTGATTTTGAGTTTCGTCCTTCTCATCTCGATCTTCCAGTCTTTGGTATCGTGGCTTTCCAGGATATAGAAGTAGATATATATATATATATATATATATATATATATATATATATATATATATTTATATATATATTTGTATGTGTATACACACACACACACACACACACACACACACACACACACACACACACACAGATGGTTTCCCACTGCTCTCTTTAGTAATGGGTGCTAACCCTAACCCTAATGCTACCCCTTCCCCTAACCCTAACCCTACACCTTATCATCATTAAAAACCTTCCCATACCACTGCCACAATTCAGACAGATTTTTGGCTAGTTTTATGGGGGGTGGGTTAGTCTTAATATTGGGAGAGGAAATAGTTGTCTACTTTTATGATATTAATAACTTTAATTTTAAGTGAGGCTTGTCTGAGGTTTAAATATTTTCTGCATTATAATCAAATATATAATAGACTCTGTGCTGCTGATACTGACATATAATGCAGTAAAAAACTGACATAGGCTGACAATATACTTGAGCAGCACACTTTCTGCAGCATCATTTCCAGGTTTTTAAGCAAATTGTAAGCAATCAGAAATTGTTTCAAATAGGCAGTTGACAGCATTTATCCCTACAGAGAGAGACAATGAAATTTGTGTCTGCTCCATTAACCATAATTACTGCTTGTTATCAGGCAGAATAACTGAGAAATGGATCAGCTTTTGAATAAATAAATCTATACACTGTATTATTTCATCAAGACATTGTTTAAAACTTAATTATAGCTGGTAGAAAAATAGCAGTTTTGAAAAGGCTGCACTGTCTGATTTTTATAATGTATTAGGAGAATGGAATGTAAGGCCAAGTAAGTTAAATTAGAGTTGGAATAATAACAAATCAATCCAGTATATGTTCAGACAGACAAAGAATGAATAAAAGGCATCAGCATTTTCAAATGCTTTGCACTTTAATTTTTATAATAACTGGCTTTGTTAAGCTACATATTTAAAAATTGCAATGCCTTTTTGGACCAGAATTGGGGAGGCAACTCTAAATTGTGCATGTGACATTAATAGCTGTCTATTAAGATGTCAGATTAAATTAGTTTTCATTATCAGGTACAATATTCAAAAGTTTACAGTGGAGAAATGTTACAGAGTTGTACTATTTATATGAATGTAAACAGAGTTGAGGTAGTTATATGAAAGTAAACTATGTTTATTTCACTTGTCTATAAAAAGCAAGTCATTTCCAGAAACAGCACAGTTATATTATATGGATTTGTAAAATAACACTGAATATTCTGAATATTACTGTTAAAAACTGCCTGAATCATAATGTGGCCTACAGATGTCTTACAATATCTGACTTCTTACTATCCTGCCTGGAGCAATGTGTGTGTGTCAAGACATAAGGGGATGGTTGCATGTCAAAACAAGGAGGCGGGGTTGGGATGTCATCAGATAAGGTGGATTGGTTCTTGGCAATGCAAGCTTCTTTTCTGCACTCTTCATCTTATATTTGCCTCCCCATAATTAGAAAGTTTGAGTGAGGTATCATTACATTTGCCAGAAAAGTGCTTGAATTATGCTAATACAAGTATTTTCATTTGATAGTTGTGCTTTTCTGCAAATTTCAAGAAACAATGTAGGAAGATGAATCTCTAAATTTTGTGCAAAAGTCAATAATTTTCTAGTCATCCACCCATTTTCTGATGCTCTACTTTATCCTTTATGACAGTGACATTGGACCCTATCACTGAAGCCAGCAGGTGCAAAGTACTAAAAACGCTTCTAGAGAATGTACCCGCTCACTCACTTGCACACTATACATATGCTGACTGACAATTTGTACACCACCAGCTCACCTACTGCTACCTTTGGGAGGTGGGAAAAACTGGAATAGTCACCCAGATACAGGTAGGACATACAGACACTGTAGAGAAGATACATCAGCAGGGAATCAAACTAGAGAACCATTTGCTAGTTACAGTGTCCTCCGATGTTATTATATTATGTACATTAATTAGATTAAGATATGTGTGGGGTGTGGAGAATTACCCTGTTTATAAAACACTAACATCTAACTTCAATTTGCAGTCTTCTGATCATTTATTTTATTTTTATTTTACATTTGTTGACCGGGATAGTCCAACTGGATATATGTCCATTTTCAGTGGAGGTCCGGGGAGAAAAGCTCCAAGATAATAATACACATTGAACATTTAGTAAATGCTAGTTTCAAGCAGATTACAGTCATAAGCAATACCATCATTTAGCACATATAGTACTAACTTATTATGAAACACTTTACAAAACATAACATTATTTTCAAAGTTATATATACATAACATTACATTCAGGTTTAAGATCAAAGTTGTAAGCATTTTAAGCTTGTTCTTCTTCTTCTTCTTTTGGCTTTTCCCAGTTAGGGGTCACCACAGTGGATCACCTGTCCGCTCATGATTGGCAGTGGAGTTTTACGGTGTCGAGTTGCCAGCTCGGTGCCCAACCTTCCACTGAAGGCACACACACTCATACCTAGGGCCAATTTGGAGTGTCCAATCCACCTATAGCATGTCTTTGGGATGTGGGAGGAAACCGGAGCACCCGGAGGAAACCCACGTGATGACAGGGAGGACATGCAGACTCCATACAGAAGGCACCCCAGCCGAGGATCGAACGGAGAACCTCTTGCTGTGAGTTGTAAGCATTTTAAGCAAAATTCTTAATTTGTTTATGGAGACCCATTTATTTTATACCAATACAGTTTGATAGCATCAGACAAAGGGAAAGCATTAAATGTCCTACCAGTCTAATCATAAAGTTCCAGTGAAGTCATGGTGGTTATTAGTCTGGTACTTACTACACTAGCATCTGCCATCAAGAAATTAAAGTAAATATACGAGTCAATGGTGTGAATTCAGACACAGTATTGTACATGTAGTGAAGCTGTACTTTAGTCATTCATTAGCCATGTAGATACTGCACAAGACAAAAGGGAATTCAACAGGATTTATGTCATTCTTAATTAACCAAGACTTTTATGATCATACATTTTCCTGACATTACTTTTATACAAAAGGAACAAGAAGTGACATCACACCAGTTGCAAAAGTACCTATCAAGCAGGTTCCAGTTACTAAAGAACCACATTCAGCTGTTTTCTGCTTGTATGTTTTCCCAGCTCTAGTGAAATAATTTCTTACATGCAGGTAAACAGATTTACTGTCCATAAGGACAAGTACATAAGTACTGTCAAATGCAACTTTACTAAGATGATCTAAAGCTCCATAATTGTAGGCAGTTGAACAGACTATGAGTCCATGATTAACAGGCCACACAGAGCTCCTTCTCATAAGTGGGCTTATCTAAACATAGTAAATTATGCATGCTTCTGGTCTATTACCAATCCCCACCCTCGCCACTCGCTAGCTTAGGAACTGTCTATCAGTACTGCATGCCTGTACAGTCTAAGTTAAATGCTGAACTGTTGATGTGGACTATGAACAATGCAATTTGTATGGGGTTACATGGACTGATAACATATCTAAATACAATTGCAGATTATTTTTTGTATGACCCATTGCTCCTACTACTATTGGAACTGTCTGGGTATCTTTCTTCCACATTGTTCTCATCTCTGCCTGTAGATCCTGATATTTTATGACTTTGTGTCTCTCTGTACACAGCACACAGTAGTCACTGGGTGTGGTGATTTCAATGATCAATGCTACTTTTGTCTTCTTTTCATGGACCACTATATAAGGTTTTCTAGCATCTATCTTTTGAACTGTTGGTAATGGGTGATCCCATGTGATATAAACTTAATCATTTTCTATAATGCTTTGTGGCTCATGTTTCCAGTGCTTTTCAGCCACTTCAGTACAATAATGTTTGCACAATCCCCAGTGCAACAGTCTTGCCTCATTATTATACCTTTCAGTATACAGCCCTTCTGCCATTAGTATGTCACAACCAGCAACAAGGTGGCGACTGTTTCCAATTCAGTTTTACAAAACCTACATCTGTTTCTCCCACATGTTCAATAGACTTTGTAAACAAGTGTGTACATAGCCTACTATCTTGGGCTGCCAATATTAACCTTTCATTTCTTGGTTTGAATCCGCATCTTTTTAACCATTCCTGCATTCGTTCCTGATCAACATGAAATTCTTCCAGAAGTTTTCTATACTTGAAACTATATTTATGCATTTTCCACATTTCTTGCTTTCACATCTGGTACTTCACCTTATATTCTTTCTTTTGTTTTTTAGCACATTCAGTTGCTGCCTGATTTTTATCTACTTCTGGTTGGATTTCCATTCCTGCTTGATGCCAATATGCTTCTGCTAGATTAAGCAGAGAAGTCATCTTAGATTTACTCTTCTCATGTTTCAAAACTTTCACTATGTTTGGGTCTTGTGAGGTCAGCAGATATGTGTGGACTCCCATGATTGCAGAGGTATACATGTTATCAATTTCAAGTAGGGCCATCCCTCCTTTGGAATGAATAATATATAATCTTGGTATACACTGATTTTTATAAATCATTTAGCGAGCATGAAGCATCCTTCTTGTTTTCCTATCTAATTTATCCAACACATTTTGGGACCAGTCAATCACTCTACAACTGTAAGTTAGTGCAGGAAGAGCAAATTGATTTATAGCTTGGATTTTATTCCTAGATATCAACGCTGTTTTCATGATTAATTTAAGTCTTCTAAAGTATTCCTTACTAAGTTTTATTCACATTTGTTCATGTTTTATTGCTGATCCTTCATCAATTCCCAAATATGTATACATTCCCTCTTGCTCAGGTTCTTTTATATCACAATCTGTCCCAAACTGATGTTTTCCTGGTGCTGCACTTTTCCTGCTTTAAAGGTTGCTTTTGCACATTTATCAAGAGCAAATGACATTCTTATATCATTTGAAAAAGTTTTAACAACCTGCAGTTGTGCTTTCAGTTAATCATCTGATGAGCTATATATACAGTTTTAAATCATTGACAAAGAGAAGATGAGAAGTCTTTACACTTTGTTGTTTTCTAGGAGCCAAATTATAACCATGGCCTAAGCTGTTAAGTAAACAGCTTAATGGGTTAAGGGCAAGGCAGAATAGTAATAATGACAGAGAGTCAGAAGGCAAGTTATTGGTCTAGAATTTTTAAGGTAGCTTGCAGGTTCACTCAAGTGGGAGTATTGTTTTTCCTGTTAGCCAGGTTGGTGTCTGTTTGGGGTGCACATATAAATAGTTCTTACTCATGGCTAAATCTTTGTGCAAAGATGTTAATACTTTTAACCAAAAGTTAGGTACTGCATCTGGGCCCGGGGTTTTCCAGTTAGAGGCTATTCTTAACTTTGTTTCAGTCTCTCTGGCTGTTACTTCATCTCATTTCATATTCTGTACCTTTAAACCTCTTATTCTTTCTTTTACTTCTATCCATTTAGCATCTTTGTTATGTTCCACAGGATCTTCATAGATACTTTTCCAAAATGTATGTATTTCTTGTTTTTTTGGTAGACTTTCAATTCCTTTTACCTTGTCTCCAGGTTCTCTATAAAACCTTTTTTAGTCATCGATAAATTGCTTATTTTGTACTTTTCCTTTATATTTATCTTTGTATCTTCTAAGTTTTTCTGCCTGCAATGAAATTTTTACCGCGCATCTTTTTACCACATCTTTCTTTCTAGTCGATATTTCTATGATGGCATTCTATTTATCCCCTTCCTTTCCCTCACTACTCTGTGTTCTTGTGGTAGAACATTATCAGTTGTTTTTTAGCTGCACAGTAATATATCCTGTTTACTTCTGCTATATCACATGGATCTCTACGGACTGTC
Source organism: Protopterus annectens (assembly GCF_019279795.1). NCBI lineage: Eukaryota > Metazoa > Chordata > Ceratodontiformes > Protopteridae > Protopterus > Protopterus annectens. The sequence goes on along the minus strand of NC_056737.1, from coordinate 529,451,956 downwards.
CTAATTACTGTGTTCATTTGTTTTATCAAACTTCTAACTTTTTGAGTTTTATTGACCTTCTGCAGTCTATTCCTTTCATTGATCTTAATATATCTATCTATGTCTATTAAATAAAGTAACTCTTCTCTTAGCTCATTTTCTTCAAAACTGAGGGTACATCACTTGTTTTCTATTTCCTGCGGGCATTGCATAGAAAGTTCTATAGCATCTTCCTGTGGTACAGTCTCTTCAATTTCATCCCATGGCATCTGTTGCTCTGTCATATGGGAACTCACTGGCCTATCACTCCTCAACACTGACTGCATCAGTGTTTCCACAGTTTCTTGTTCCTTCCCTTGCTGTCTAGCTTCAAGTGAACATTTATACTAGTTTCCTGTGGAAGGCTCCAAAATATCTTCATATGGTACCTGACCAATTGCTTCCTGTTCCACTGGTTCCCTGTTAATTTGGAAATCCATTACTCTATCCTATCGTGGTACTTTCTGAATTAGACTTTCTACACTGAATCCTTCACTTTGCAGGTACTCCATAACCTCAGTTTCTATTTCTTTAACATCTCCATTACTAATCTCCTTTTCTACTTTTCCTCTTTGTCACCTTATTTTTTGTATTGCAAAGTTTTTTTTATGTCTGGATTCCTTTGCCTGTATTTCTCTTCAAATATCATTGGTGCTGCTCTTTTTGTATTGGTTAGTTTTGCTTTCTCCTTTGCATAAGTATTACACCATATTAAATCTCTTTCTTTTCCATGTCCATATTTCCTCTTCAGATGTCTCCTGTTCTTCCTGCTTCTCCTTACTTTGGGGACTCACTCCATCATGCTGTGATGTAGCATGTGTTGGACCTTCTACACCAAATCTTTCACTTTGCAGGCACTCCATAACTTCAACTTCTATTTTTTTAACTTTTACTTTACTAATTTTCTTTTCTATGTTGTATCTTTGTGATATTATTTTTATTGTGAAATTTTTCATATCTGGATGCCTTTGCCTGTATTTCTCTTCAAATATCTTTGGGGCTGTCTTCTTTATACTGATTAATTTGGCTTTCTCCATTGCATAAATATTAAACCACATCAAATCTCTCTTTCTTTTCGATGTCCATATTTCTTTTTTATACTTTTCAAATAGCTCTGGGTTTTGTTGTTTATATTTTCACACTTCCTCAGATGCTTCTTTTTCCAAACAAATCAAAGTTCCTTGATCTATATACTGTTTTCCACAAATCTGTTGTATTAACGAACACAGATTTTCATTTGAAGCTTCTGACAGTTTTTCCTGTGGAAGTATTTTTCTTTCCTCTAATTTCTCTCTTAATTGTTTTTTATATCTTGTGTCTGGAAATTATGGGCTTTTTGCATAATAGTAACAATACATAATTTCTTTCTTATCCTCAATAGTCCACTTTATCGTCTTTATGGCTCATCTTTGGCCTATCATTTTTTGTGATTTTTGTGGACTAATACTTTCTTCTACAACAAGGGGGGGCATCCTTCCCCTGGGCCTGGCCCCAATTGTAGGAATGTTTCTGTATTTTGAAGATTCTACACTGTTGTCTTTTCCAGTCAGTGGGTCTACCAGCACTGGGCACTTTTTTATCCAGGGTCTTGTGCACCCAGCTCTCTTTTTTAATTTTAACCTACTTCTGTCCATGGTATATGGTATATAACAACTGTCTACATATCAGTGTCATCTTGGTGAGATTTTGTAAAAAACTGGGTCCACCTCGTAAAGATACTCACCAAGACTTGAGGTTGAATTTAATTTTAGCAATAATACTCTCCTTTACTTGCTGACTTATCATCTCTCCATTCAGACTTCTGTAATCTACAATGTAGATGCCAAACTATATTGGTAGATGCATGTCTTTTACCTACTATAACATCTGTTTTAACATAATATAAACTATATTTACCAGAGCTACCCAGGCAGTTACAAAATATGTTACTTCACAGTGTGTCATTCATAAAATTTTAATCATTATCAGTCAGCATCCTCCCCCTCCCCCTAGAATTTTTTCAATGAATCCTTCCTTTTTACTACCTGCAGTAATCCAGGTGTAAGAGTCAGGAACCATTATAAAGACTGAATGCTTTTGCACTTTGAAGTCCACTTTTCAAACAGTTCAGATAATTAACAAGGTTGTTGTTTATATAACTCATATGTAACATATAATAATAACAAGCTATTGCAATGTATTTATTTACTTAAGCAGTTAAGTGAACTGGTTGTATCAGCTGTAAACCACTCCAGTAAAACCTATGTCAGTGTACTAGAAAGGAGACTTCATCAGATACTTCAGCTTCTGAGTGGAATTCATTATGGTAGTAGAAGTGTGGATCAATTCTTTGCCCTTGCTTAAATGTTGGAGATGTAATGGATGCCACCAGTACAGCCTAGTTGTGTTTTGTCACCCTGGAGAAGGAGTATAACAGTGCACCCTGCAATGCATTGTGGGAGTTTCTAAAATAGTATGATAATCAGGGACACTGATTAATGTCATTAATTCTTTTTATCTGGAATTCAAGAATTGTGATTGTATTCCTGATGTTTAGGTCATCCAGGACTCTGCTAAGGACATAGTCATTATTTTATCTTTTTTGTGATTTTCAAGGAAATGATTGCAAAGCACAGTAATATTCTAGAGATTATCCAGTGCAGGGAATGGGAGGCTTGCAAATTTATTGTTTGCAAATTATGTTGTTAATTTGGATTTAAATGATGATGACATTTGACATGCTCTTGACTTTTTATATGCTAAACTTGAGATGGTCAGGATGAAAATCAGCATCTCCAACTAAAAACACATGGTCCCTTCCCAGACAATGGTGGATTCTTCTCTGCAGTTAAAAGGGGAACATGTCACCCAGCAGAAGGAATTTAAGTTCTGGTGTTTGGATAAATAATTGAGGACAGAATAGACTGTGAGATGGATCAGTGGCCTGCTACTGGACATTGGTGGTAAAGCAAGAGCTTTGCCATAGAATGACACCTACTTCCTCATGCTAACTTACTGCCATATTGTTTGGTTAGGTATAAGCAGTGTAAATAACATTCCATCTCAGGGTGGCTGGTAAAAAAAAGCAAGTAAAACACCTGGTGATCTATAGCTTACATCTGTCACAGTATTATAATAAGTGCCTTTCCACATCCCCCTTACTTTATATACTAACTCCTCGGTCACATAAATGTGGTGAAAAGAAAAAAACACCACACGCAATGAATCGGTGCTGGTGTGCAAACACAAACATCTAAAGATCATGTGGTACAACATGACCATAACCAGTGCCAATCTACACATACTTTTCTAGACCAATTTAATAACAACTACTGTGATAAGAAATGGGATTCAGCCAAATGAGTATCTGGTCAAATGAAGTTTTCAGTTAATTATTTTTAGCCATTTGTGATTCAGTCATATGAGCATTCAGTCAAATGGCCCATCCATTTGCAAGACCTCATGTCTATTATGTTTGAAGTCATTTATTACAGGTATCTTCAAAAATTATAAGCTTATTTGTATTTGCAACTATATTTTTCTTCTATTTTCCCTGGAAGTTGTATGACTTTCTTCTCCAAAAATCTCCATTGTCTTTTGTGATGTGTCCTCTAAAAAAGTGTCTACATTACGACTCAGCTATAGCTGATATAACCTCTTGTCTACTGCTTTCCACCCCATACCACCTACCCTTTTCTGCTCGGATAATTGCCATCTTTGTTTTGTTGCATTTCAGCTCCAATACTGTTCTGAATTAGTATGAAGTCCCTGTCAGTTTCATTATCCTTTACGACAAACTGGGAGGATCACCAACAGAGACAGCTTAGAAAGGATCACATCTGGGGATTCAGGGTCGTGTAGCCACAGTAACAGCTGGAAAGCTAAGGAGGATTTGAAAAAGAAGGGGACATGAAAGTATGCTTCTTATAAGTATCTAAGCATCCTTATATATATATATATATATATATATATATATATATATATATATATATATATATATAAAATCAACAAAACTAAGTAGACTGTGTGGATAAACAAGTGCTCTCACAACAAAAGAAAATATGAGGAAAAGTAAATGTAAAGAGCACTTAACCACGGCTAAATAAAACACTGATTTAATGAAATAAATAAATAAATACAAAGGTGAGCGCTTTCGCAGCCAAGCTGCTTCCTCGGACAATTCAAACTGCACAATTCAAATATTTAAATACAGTCTCCATATGATGACATCACATCAATACAGCATTTAAAGATACAACATCAAAAATATGCATAAATACAAAAGATCAGTAACTCATAAACAATCCCTATTTTACCAGAAAAAACAATGAATATATGTTCATAAAAGTCATACATTCATTCATAAGAAATACATTCATAAAAATATCATAAAAGTCATACAACATCCTCTCAATTTTATATATATATATATATATATATATATATATATATATATATATATATACACACACACACACACACACACACACACACACACACACACACACACACACACACACACACACACACACAGATAGATACAAAGATGGCACCCTATTGAAATGTTGCCACTCAAAATGCAGAGTGCTGATAAGACAGAAAAAAATGAATACACAGAAGAAAAGTGAATTTTGAAAATTGCTCTTCTCCTTTAAACTTCTATTTGTGGGTTGCAAGTCCCCCCACACACCACCTAAACTCATATAAACCAACTCTGAGATCACCATACCTCAGAGAAAAGGGAATATTCTGAGAAATGGCATCTTGGACTTAGTATATGTAAGTCCTGTCTTTCAGCCATTCAACCATTCAGTCTCCATATTTCAGGACTTGCTCTACAAGGTACTAACATTTCAGATGGTTATTTGCATGGATACAGATATGGATATATTAATATATAGATATATAGCTATAGGGGGACATACAAGAAAACATATATAGAGAGAGAGAGAGTGAGAGAGAGAATATATCTGTATCTATCTGTCTATATAAGAAGCATAAATCATCCTTATTATATCTAACAACTCTCTTTGCCCCATCAGGATGATCTAGCTTCCATTCCCAATATTCTACAATTAACTGTATTACTCTCTAAAACATGATTGCTATTGCGACTCCTCTTCTCTCTTCTCAGGTGTTATTTTGTGTTTTCACCTGTAAGAAATATATGTATGGCAGTATGTCTCCATCCCTGATCTTTAGTTTTAAAATTTTCAGTAACACAGCAATGTTACATTTCCTTCTGTACTTACTATCCCCTGGATTTGCTTCATGGTTTGTGAGAATCCTCAGAATTCCAGGTTACCAGTTAATATGTTTCACACCTACCTTCATCCATACTTTTTCTCCAGTACACTTCCTACCTGTCTGTGTTTCTTTCAGGCTGTACTCATTCCCATATCTTTCTGTCCCTAGCCTTCTACCCTTTTAGTCAAGCCTATGTGTACTCCTCTCCTACTACTTCGCTGAGAAGAGTTTCTGGCAAAAGAAATGTTCTGGAAGAGCATGTCTGTGCCTGATTACAAAGCTCCTTCCCCCTCTCCAGGGATAAGTACAGCCTTATGTCCATTTTCTCTCTTTTGTGCATCCTTCCTTTTCTCTGTTAAATACTTTTTTCCCCTCTCAGAACATTCTGCATCGTATGCACTACTGAGCTTCCCTTATTCACCATATTTTCCTATAATCATCCATTTACTGTGTGTATGTTCCTGCAAACTACCTTATTTAGCTGGTCAGACACTCAGAACTTGGATGAATGCCCACAGACACACAGTTGCAAGCCCTACCACTGACAAGCCAGTGGTAGTACACTTTTCCCAGGATAATCACTCTATGTCAGATCTGACAGTTGCAGCTGTTTAAGGATAATTCCATTGGCATTTGGAAAGAAGAAGAATGGAAATTTAGCTAATTCAGTTGTTCAGTTAGTCAGTTTTCTGAACCTGGATATTGGTTTTATAAAAAATTATAGCACTTAATTTCTCCATTTGAGCAACTATGACTGGACACAAATAAGGTCTATTGAAGAGCAACAAATGCTTCTTTTTCTGATAATATATGATTTTATGATAAATTTACCTTGAATCCAAACTACTGACTATCTTAAAGTTAACTAACTGTAAGATTATTGGGGTTTGTGTTTTAGCATCTGTGTTCTATTAATGAAAAGAGAGCATTTATTTTCAAATAAGGTGACATTCTAGTCAGAACACTAACAACTTAATAATCAGTGACACCTTAATGTTCAGATAATTTTAACAAGAAAAACAAAACATTGCCCTGTACTGCTACTCTGCAGGGATATCTTTCAGAACTTTTGATTGATGACATAACAATACATTTTTTCTTCTGTCTCTCCCTTTTTCTCTTTCTTTCACTTAGCTTAATAAACCACCTCCTCCTGTACAGAGTGCTAACTGTCCGCATCCTTATATTTTAACACAATATCTGATTCGCTTGGTAGCCCCTGCCTTTCTCATAACACATCACTTCATCTGTGAATTGTGTACTATTGGACATTAAAATCTGCAGTTAATCAAAATGTCACACGTTCTGCTTATTTAGACAAATTAACAAATTACGAGTTATAGATTCTCATTTTCCTTTTCTGAATTTAATTAATTTCCCTACACACTGTTGTAATGACATTTATTTTTATTAGAAAGTCTGTTGAGCTGTTATCTTCTGTGCTAAATGAACACTATTTCCAATGTAATACACAAAACTTTATTTTTTTTCTTTTAAGGAAGGTATGACCTGGTCTTCTGCAGTTTCAGGCTCACACTCTTGCACACAGACGCACACATATACACTTATGGTGTCTGTCTGTCTCTGAGGTGTAAAGTCATCCTGAACATCTGAACTGCATGTTTTTTTCATACTGGCATTCTTCAAGTGTCTGTTATTGTAGCCAAATGGAAATAAATGATATACTTCCCTTTATAGGAGAAAGTGGCTATTTAAACACTGTATCTAATATCAGTAACTTAATAACTCCCAATGAAGGGCTCCTCCCAGTCCTAAAGCTCAAATAATTGCAAAAGCTATACTGGTCCATTAGTAGTTCTGCAGAAGGACCTCTGAGAAACTGAGAAAACACACAATTCATGTAATATATGTGAAGAATGATGACTTAAAGATACAATTCTGCAATACAGGTAATCAGTGCCTACCACAATGGATTTTACTTGTTATATTATACTACACAAATATTTCACAGAAGGACTGCATTGCCACCTGTCTCAAGTAGTTTTATTAAAAACAGATCATCACATCATTATTTTAGATATAGTAGGACAGCTTATATAATGTGCTCTGATCCTTAGCTACTTTACATTTAATGAAAAACATTATGTACAGACCATGGGCACACAAATAGCTCCACACTATGCAGACCTCTGTGGGAGACCTAGAAGAGGAATTTCTACAACACTGTACACACTGACAATTCACTATTTCCATTTCATTGATAATTTATTCATAATTTGGACACAGGGCATTGACTCTCTCAAGGAATTCCACCAATGACTCAACATAAGCCACCTATCTGTTAAAATCTCCATGGAGTACTCAACTTTAAGTGTAGCTTTCCTGGATACTAAGGTTACTATGCATTTTTGTTTGTTTACTGTCACTGAGCACTGATCAAGTATGACCAATCGCAGGGTCAGCCAGTGTTGCATAGTGCAACAAGGTTATAAGGCAAGGTACACGAACAACATTACAGCAGATTGCAGTACAATGGAATATACATGTAATAAGCAAATAGAACTAAGCCATAATAATCTATGTACAGTGACAGAGTAGAGCATCTATTTACATATATCTCTGTCCCTTTGTCTGTCTATCTATCTATCTATCTAGATGTATATTGCCCAAAACAGAAGTGTACCACTGAGAGAGAGCAATTATGCATATTGCCCTGTTAATCTTAATCCTCTGTCTGGGGTATTTGCTTCCTTTCTCCTTTCCTTCACAAAGGGAGGGAGTTTATTATCAGGTTTCTTATAACTTCTGTTGTTACACATTGTGGTCTTCCTCTCTCCTCCCCAGGCCAGTCATACCATTATTTCTATGCTACACTCATGTTTTGGCTTCCAAACTCTTTAAAATGCCTTTCTCCCTACAGGCTGAGAGACGGATCCAACTAGGGGAGCAGCACTTACCAAAAAATAGTCTAATATCATAGTTCTTACTTCCAGGTTAATAATTTTTCCAGATTGTATTCAGAAATATTATTGAATATTATTGCCTGTCTTACAAACATCACTTGTTAGTGAACTATGACATCTGAATGACCACACTTCATTAGCAAACTCATGCAGTCGGATATAAATACATCTATCCTCAGCATGTTCAAGAGGTCATGATTCTGATCTTGTTTATGCATAATTATAAGCACCACTTTCTACATCACCTAATACCTCCACCTAAGTTACAAGAGAAACCCATGCACATCCCCAAAGGAGTAATAAATTACTACAAAGACTGTGTGGAAGGTAAAACAGTAGTCACTCTAATCGCTATTTCCCAGATTACAAAATACTTAAAAAACATATAGTGAATAAAAAGACACCCAGTGTAAGGAAGTTTGACTTAGGTGACTCTCAACTGTTTCCAAATCCAATCACTGTGGAAAAGAATGCATCATTAACATGCACAGGAATGTAAAAAACCTTGGGGATGAAACTATTGGCTAAACCCGGGTCAAATAGTTAAAGGATTGGCACTTCTAGGGCTTTTTAGAACAATTTATTTAACTTTCACGTATAATATCAGGTCCTGTAAAGTATGCACTTTTAGTCTACTAGAGTACCTTTAGTACATGATGAACTTTAGCGATGATTTGGGGTGGTGGTCTGAGAATATCCGGGATAAGTGAGCTTTTGACAGACATTGCTGGGATGAAGTTTGCACTAAATTTGATTGCTAGTATGTTGGTAATACCTACCAGGCCAGAGTAGGCTGTGCCATTTTGAATAAGTTCTGAGCAATGTTGGATGTTATTTTTTAGCTTCCTAATTTAACTAAAGAATATTTTGTAATTGTTCTTAGCTTCAGATGCTAACCTGAGTTCATTGGCTACCTTAGTAGTCCTTACAGAATTTTCCAAGTTTTTAGTTAATTTTCTGGTGTTATCCTTACATTGAGGACATTTTGATCTGCTGTATACTTTAAGGAGTTTTTTATTTGTGTTGGGGGACCATCAGGCTGGTTTGCTTTTAATCATCATCATCATCTGCCCCCTTTTTCCCATTTTTTCTACACTGGGTCAGGGTATCATGTTAACTGTGCATCTATATCATGTTATCGAAATCTTACTACATCGAATCACTAAAGGTCGACCTCTAGTGATCGATGTAGTAAAACATCGAATAACGTTTAAAAAAAAAGAACAGACAAATATAAAAAACTAACTAGCGTAGATAGGGGGCAAGCCCCCCTGCACCCCCCCCTACTTAAATATTCCTACTCCAAGACCACACTACATTGAGGTAAATGGAAATCTATCCCTATGGAGATTTCCGTTTACCTGCACAATGTTCTGTGCTTTCGTTGTTGTGGTGCCGACAATATCAGCTTCGATATTGTCAACTTTCAAGATCGTGAAGTAGACCCGTTAACTGTCGCCCACTCTCTCGATTCAATGCCACACTCTTGCTTTCTTCAACACTCATGCGTGACTTTCACAGATCTTCTTTCACACAATCCATCCACCTCTTTGCTGGATGTCCTCACTTCCTCTTACCTACTTCCTCCTGTCTGTCCCAAATCTTTCTCACCACATTGTTTTCTGTTTTTCTGCATGTGTCCAAACCATTGTAATCTGTTCTCTTTTATCTTTTCTGCAATTGGAGCTACTTTGGCTTCTGCTCTTATGTCATTATTTCTTCATCTGTCTCACAGTGTGCATCCTACTACCCTTCTCAAGCACTTCATTTCTATCACCTCTAGCTTCTTCATCTGCTCTGCCTTTATTGCCCAGGTTTCTGTAGCATACAGCAGTACTGACCACATCACTGTCTTGTACACCTTACTTTTTAGCTTCTTTGGCATTCTTCTGTCATAGACTACACCTGACACTCCATGCCATTTGGCTGTAGCCCCTCTGATTCTAGCTTTGACCTCTTCATTCAGACTTCCCTTCTCCTCAACCACCCCTTCCAGATACTTGAAGCTGTTTATGTGTTCCACTATTTCCCTTCTATCTCTATTCTCAGCTTCTTCTGATTTCCCCAATTTGCTGCCATTACCATCATGTTATCTGTGCTTACTTTCATCCCATGTGCTGGTTTGCTTTCAAACATCCCACTATTTCTTCTTCTGGTAGGTACTTTCATTTCTATATATTTATCTAAGTGATCATAGAAGTCCTTTGTGAAGCTACCTGTTGTTGCAGTGCCTGGGCTTATGAGAGAATTTTGAAACTTCATCACAGAGATTAATGAAATGTGTATGTTTGAATTAATTGAATTCCAAGATACTGATATCTTGATATCTGCGGATCTAGATGTTTTAAATGTGTTTATGATTTGATTTTACTGGAGAAAGAGGTACCAGGGAAATAGTATACAAAGAAGCTATATTTGTAAAGAACAGGTGAAGAATTTATGTCCTCTAGCAGTTTTTTTAACATTCTGATCCACAGAGCATTTGTTTATGAAATCTAAGAACTATTGGACATGTTTTTATATTTGAGGTACAGGTGCTCCAGTTTATTGATGAGTAATTAAAGTCTCCCATAATAATGGAGTTTTTGTTTACAGGAAGTTCATCCAATAGATTTGGGAACCTTATATGATTTTCAGAGGAAGAAAAGAGTGTCCTGTAGCAGGCTATAAACTGATAATTGGTTATGTTTAGTGTGATTTGGAGCTCAGTAAGTTCCTTTTGTGGGTCTCTGAGACTATGTCTAGAGGTGCTATGATTCCTAACAAATATGGAGATACCACCACAGTTGCCATCAATTTTGAAGATATAATAGGTGCAAAACACAAATATTGAGAGAGTACTTTCCGGACATTTAAACCAAGCATTACTGATAACACAGACATGGATATTCTCCAAAAGCAGGAGAGTCTCATGGTTGGACAGTTTGCTATTCAGACTTCTGGAATTGAGCAGAGCCACCTTAATATGATTCTGTTTTGGATCTGATATGTTAGTAATACTAGGATGTATATCAGATCAGCTGGATTCTGCCTAAAAATGCACTATGGGGACAGCAAAGGCTTTAGCCAGTAGGGAAAAACCTTAGATCAAGAGGTGCATGTCGTCTTTGGCAAAACATGTAGCAGTGTAAAGCATCTTGTCTCATGCTGACACAAGATTGAATCCCCTGGAATGACACCAGATATTTAACCAATTGTTGAAGTCGGTTAACTTTTCTTTGTACCTAGGCATCATTCTTAGAGAAGGAACAAATACACTCAGGACCAGGGTCCTCCCTGCATTTGTGACATACATGGAGAATTCTGACATGTCTTTCTGCATATCCCTCACTGTTTTACATGCCAAGTAATTCACCCACACATGGAGCACCACCATGTTGTCATATCTGCCAGGAGAAAAGACCTTAAAGGCCCTTGAGAAATCAGAGGTCCTGGTACCTGAAAAGCGATTTACATCACCCAGCCTGTGTCTAGACTAGTGAGAGGAGAGTCAGTGTGTCTGAATATACAGTCATCAATTACCAAAACATTTCTGTTTGTGGAGTGGTCTGTTTTACTGGATCTGAGATAATTTAAATTCTGTTGACTCTTAGATACAAGTGTATGAGAAGGTGATGTGGTATTAGATTTTCCTAGTCTTAATGGGTCTAGGTAGCTTTGACAAGGAATTTTTCATAGCCTCAGCATAAGAAATTTTAGGCTGAGTGTTGTGGAAGTGTGCATTTTTTATGGTAATGAGAGCTCCATCTTGGTTAAATACTTGCATCTCTCAAAGACAAATTCTCTTGTGCTAAATAAAAGTTTGTTATCTTGGAGCATATGGCAGTTACTGTACCACAACCAGTAGCTTAGCAGCTTTTTGTGTAGCAACTCATAGCAAAGGTAGGTAATTTATAACAACACAGACAATGTTGAAAACATTTCAAACAAGCATACTGAAAAATAGCAAATTAAACTCTTCAAGTCAAGTATGTACAGCAATCAGATAAATTCAGTAATCAGAGAAAATCAGTAGAAATGGTTAAGGTCTTTCTCCACTCTCACTAAAGTACAAAGGAGTAACAAATCTACTTGTAGTGTCATTCATGCAATATGCTCACCTTTAGTGCTGGAAGACCCAAAGGATGTGGGTTCTATTCCCACTCCAGCTGAATGGGTGAATTTTAATACTGCTGACACTGCAGTGCAGCAGAGAGATACTACACACTAAACATGCTGTCCTTCAGAATTGACATTAAACCAAGGTTTCATCTGCTTGACTTGGTGGTAGTTCAAGTGTGTGTGTGTGTGTGTGTGTGTGTGTGTATATATATATATATATAGTTTTTATTTATTTTTTATTATTTAGTTTACATTTGTTGACTGGGATTGTCCGACTGAGCTAAAGAGCCCTTTTTCAGCAGAGGCCCAGGGAGAAAAGATCCAACATATTAAACAATTTTCATTATAAATTAGCATTAAGCAGCAATGAATATGTATCTCTCTCTCTCTCTATATATATATAATATTTATATATATATATATATATATATATATATATATATATATATATATATATATAAAATATATACACACACACACACACACACACACACACACACACACACACACACACACACACACACACACACACATCACACCCCTTCTGTTCTATTTGCACTTCTAAAATATTTACAGTATTTACGTTTAGTACTTTACATCTTAAGTTTTACAGAAGTTAATATTTTTCACTCTATCCGACAACCATCTTTTTATTTCAGCAAACACATCTTCATTTTTCCTATTTTATTATACAACAATTCATTATATCTTCTTTCCACAACAGCCATACTGTTACTATTAATATCCTAGCCATCTGTCATCCTCATATTTTTTAATATTTCCTATGCAGTATTAGATCCATGTTTATATTTCAAAAATCTTCCCATTTAGACTCATTTTGAAAACTTTTCCAAAAATCTTGATTCTTTTTACAAATGAAAAAAATAATGCTTTGTGATTTCTTCTTTGTTACAATTACTAGAGTTTCTCTCCTCCATTGCTTTATATTTCATAGTAGTTTTTTATAGGCAATGTATCCAATAATATTCTCCACAAAAAATCTCCGGCCCCATAAAAATCTTCAAATCTTTCCCTTCGATTTTTATTGATTTTTTTTTTTCAAATAATCTTTATTGTATTTTAATGTAATTCAACAATAACATCACAGACATCAAGAAGTTGGTAAGATAAATGAGTACATAAGCATTGTGAAAATTCAACAATACATACAAAAGGAAATTAACGAATCCAACTACTGTTTGAAGGAAATAGATATAACTATATACAAAGTGCCAACATGTTCACCTGTTCAAAAATAGACTATGAAGCCGCTTATCTATGCATCTTAAAACAAAGAGGAAAAGTCTAAAAAGATGGGGACTCTCAAAGCATCTCAATAGTCTAGTAGAGATTTCCTATCTACATGAAGTATGTTAGCCTGGCTCAGTTATACCGCATCTAGGAGCGAGAAGATGAAATCCCATAGTTTTTTGAGCTCCCTTCTTTTATGGGAGCTGACAGTTATCATTTTTTGAGAAGTTATATACGTGATTGCCACGTTTCTAAATCCCCCCCATGTTAGTTTGGAGCGATCCATCCAATGCTTGGTAATATAAAATTTAATCAAAAGGCAGATGGTGATCAGAATTTTAAGTCTAAGAGGTGACATATTTATATTAGTAATGTGAAGCAAAGCCATTTCCCAAGTTAACGTTGATTTATGGTAACCCATTTTAGTTAGTCTAACCTTAAGAGAACACCATAGGTTATAAGCATATTTACAGTACCATAGTATATGGATAATGTCTGCATGGGGGTGAGAACAGCAAGGGCATGAAGTGGAGATAGAGGCATTGAATTTATTTAAATGAGTTGGGGTAAAGTATAGATTATTTGTAATCATGAACTGGGTGTAAGTAAGTTTCTTAAAGGGGGAGTGTTTAAGCGTGAGATTTATCGATTCCATCTTCTGCTGCAAGGATATATTAATTCCTTGTCTGTTCCAATAGTCAGCGAAGGTAACTTCACCTCCGTATAGATATGAGGAGAATGCTTTGTATGCTATGGAAAGCATATGCTTATTGGAGTTTAGACTTAGAAGTAACTGCGTAACTGCATTAATCTCAGAATCTGAATTATGTTGATTTAGGAGGAAACATGAGATAAGATCTCTTAGTTGCCTCAGGATAGTAGTATAAGCCTTAGACAGCGAAAGGACCTCCCTAAGCTCCTTCAATGAGAGGTGCTTAAATTTGTGGATATCCCATAACGTACAATCTTTAATCAAGGGAAATTTATTTAAGTTTAACATTTGACCCCCCCATTTTAATATTAGGATTGAGATGGATAGGCTGAAATAATAGGATAGCACTAGATAGTCCCACAGATTTGAATAATTCCTGAAAATTATTAATTAGATCTTTTAAAATACCATGTAATTTAGTTTTCCTAATGGAAGTTTTCACCAGGAAAGGTAGAGTTTTGGGATTAATATTATTGCTAGTAGTATAGTTGTACCATATCTTAATCCACATTGGGGTCCATGATAGGGAGCCAGGGGTATAGTTGGCAATAGCGAGAATTCTATTTGCGCGAATAATTCTATAGTATAGAATGAAATTTGGCATTGCCATGCCTCCCTTTAGTTTAGGAGCTGTGAGTTTGTAATAGGACATTCTAGTCGATTTTGGGTACCATACAAATTTTCCAATCTCTTTCTGCATTTTCTTAATAAAGGTAATTGTGGCCGAGGATAAAGAGGAATTATATTGATAAAGAATTTTTGGGAGTATATTCATTTTGACAATGGAAATTTTTGAAAGTGTAGAGAGTTTCAATAGTTGCCATCTTTTCATATCTTGTGAGATAGAGTTCCATACTTTAACTAAGTTAGCTTGCATAATAGAAGAATATTGATATTCATATGTGACGCCCAGATACTCCAAGGAGTGACAGGTACAAATAGGTAAGACTGGGAAAAGATGTGGTTTATGCGCTGCAGGATTAATTTGGAAAATATGTGACTTATTGGCATTGATTTTGTAATCAGAGATCGCTGCGAAGGTATCTATGGAGTTTATTAGCTTCATGGCATCATTAGAGGGATACATGAAATATAAATTAAGGTCGTCTGCAAAGGCAGTAAATCTAGTGTTAAATTTACATACCCTCGGGATAACATGGTAGGATTTCTGCGCAACAAAAAGGAGTAGTACCTCTATATATAAATTGAACAATAAAGGAGACAGAGGACACCCTTGCCTAGTACCATTGGCAATTTTTATCGGATTTGATAATTTTTTATTTATGTATAAACGAGTATATGAGCTATTATACAGAACCTTAATTAGGTCAACGAATTCAGAGGGGAAACCAAATTTTAAGAGAGTCAAAAACAGGAAATCCCAATTAACTCTGTCAAAGGCTTTGCTCGCGTCCAATATCAAGGCATAGATAGGGTCTCGGTCTTGCTTAGTTAATTTTATCATAGATTCTAGTGTTAGGGTATTGTCCCATGTATGCCTATCACTCATAAATCCAGCTTGTTCTGGGGAGATCAAATCGTTCATTACTCTTTTCAGTCTATCGCTAATATGGAGGACAAGATTTTAATATCGACATTCATGAGTGATATCGGTCTATAATTATTGGGATTAGTGCTGTCTGATGGATTTTTAGGAATCAAAATAGTTTTCGAATAATTAATATATGGGTCTCTAACACCGTTAGTGGCAATGGATTTAAATAAATCTAGTAGAATGGGGGCTAAAATAACTTTAAATGACTTGTAGAATTCAGATGGAAAGCCATCTGGACCCGGAGCCTTCCCTGGCTTCAACTTATCAATAACCTCTAGAATTTCTTTAATATTAAACTGGGCTGAGAGTATGTCTTTTTGTAGTTTGGTGATTTTTCGGGAAACAAATCACATCCAGAAACTTTCCCATCTCTTCCTTTGAGGTCATAAAGTTGCTATTAGCATAAGTTTCTGAGTATATTTGGTGAAAAAGCTGGATGATGTTCTCATCAGATATATAAGACTGATTATTGTACTGGAGGCAGGAAATTCTCGGGGATCTAGGAGTGTTGAGAATTATTCTCGCCAAAGCCTTAGAGGGAGTTTGTATGTATTCTGAGAATCTCGCTATATACTTGAATTCCCATAAGGACAAGTTAGATTGGTGGTATTCAAATAACTCTTTTTGCTTGGCAGTTAATTCCTTTTCCGTGTCCTCAGAGTACCTATCTGTCAGTTTCCTGTCTAAACGATCAATATCCATTTGTAAGTCTGCTAATCTTTTAGCACGTAGCTTTTTAAGAAAGCTCGCTTTTTTAATGAAAATACCTCGAAGTACAGCTTTGGTTGCTGCCCATCTGATGTCAAAGGAAATGGTTTCATCCTGTTTATTCCCAAAAAGCTCCTTGATAGTCAATTTAATGTCATTAATTAGAGACTTCTCCTTTAGGAGATTACAGTTCAGAGACCAAGAAGGAATTATAGGTGTTATAGAGTGGGTTAAACTAATTTCTAAGACTATTCTTGAGTGGTCTGATAGAAAACGGGGCTCAATTGAGAATTTAATTATCCTATTCTTAAAGTAGTTTGAAATCAAGAAATAGTCAATACGGGACCATGAGTGATGACACTTGGAAAAGTAAGTAAAGTGATTATGACTGCAATCAGGAGCAATAGTACTAAAGGCAATCGGGTCCAATTGGTCAAAATCCTCAATCATGTCTGTTAAGGCTTTGCAAGCCACCAAATTCCCATATCTATCTTTCCCTAGACGATCTATCTGGGGGTTTACGACCACATTCCAGTCTCCTCCAATTATTAGGTCATGGCTTGGAAATTTAAGTAGAAGATTATAGATAGTCATGATAAATTCAGAGTGTCCAGAGCATGGCCCATAAATATTAAGAAATAGTATTGGATTATTTATTGACTGGATACAACAGGTAAAATAACACCATCTACCATCTTGATCACCCCCTGTTGATATAATCTGTACCTGGAAGGATTGTTTAACAATAATAGCCACCCCCTTTGAATTGTTAACCGAGCCAGAGGAAATAATATCCCTAATCCAGGTTTTTTTCTTGTCATTAATCCAATCAGTGCTTAATAAATGAGTCTCTTGCAGAAAGCATACATCACAGTTAGCTTTAAGTAAAATATGCATTACTAGTTTTTTTTTGTCACTGTTGTTGAGTCCCCTAACATTCCATGATGAAACATTTAATACACTAGGAATATTAACCATATTCGTATTAGATATGTTGTCTAAACATGCTATGTTCAAAACCTATGTAAATATTTGTCGAAGAATAAAGGATAAAAGAAAAAAGAAATAGAGGATTAATATAAATACTGGTATACCATAAGATTAAAGCAGCAATTTGTAAGATCATGGCACTTAAGTCCCTCAATCCTATACCCGTGCATACCCACAACCCTATAGTAACTGAGAGAATGCATGAGTGTGGCATTATAGTTAACTCAATAACTGAATAACAAATACAATATTTACAAAGTCTGTACAAACTCATATCAAGCCCAAGCTTAGACACCATATCCCTTCTTAATATCCTTATAGCTTCCAGAAAAATCATAAACAAATTATGAATCTGACCAATCTGGTAAAATAAAAGGTAACGCCATAAAGAGTTAAACTGCGTTGTGACCTATAAACAAAATGCTCATATGTAACCCAATTATACACATCAGGTATGATCAGTAAGACATGTAGACTTGCAAAGAAAATTTTGATAAAACTTCAAGACATTATTATTTAAGTCCAAGTCATATGTACGTAACCTGTAGGGATCTATATGGTGTCACTGGGTATTTGTAGACTCTTGGTATGGCAGTGGTAATCGGTGCACTATCTATAAGTCGGACTACTTAGAACAGTGTTCTACTATGTTGAGCGTGGCAAGTCGTTGAAAGTCGTTGAAATAGCCAAATAGAGTAGCCCATTACAAGCAACTTTGTTGCACGCTGAAAAAAAAAAGGAGACATCATAATAATGCACAATATGTTCGTCCTGCTTCACATTATGGCACACTGTTCGACGGCAAAAGGCAGCTAAACATCCCACAAACCGGATACGCATAAGTTTCTTCCTCTAGATGTGCAGCAGATAAAACTGACTAAGTGCCCCATCTGCAGGAGTCTCCCTGTAGTTTCATCTGTCAAAAACAGGGTTCCTGGGGCTTGATAAGGCACTATGGTGAAAAAACTATTAGACACATATCAATTTAGATGCCGTATAAAAAGTAAAAAGAGTGTCAAGCTACTTATGAGGAGAGAAATACCAACAAAGTAATTACATGGATGTATCAATAGTGAGTTGACATAAGCTTAAATGGAAGGCGCTGAGCCAAAGCACTTGAGAAATATGCTTTTGGCTTCAGTCGGGGATGTCATGGACAATTTGGTTTCTTGATGAACAAAAGACAGCGTTGAAGGAAACTTCATCTGGAATTGTATTTTCTTTTGAATAAGTTCAGCGCAATAGGGAGCCAGTTTCCAACGCATTTCTCGTATTTCTAAAGGTAAGTCTTGAGAAATTATTAGCGATTGGTTATTCCAGGTAAACTTTTTAACTTTTTTAAAGGTTGACAAAATAGTTTGGACATCTTGAAAGTTTAGCATTTTGATATAAACTGGTCTCGGCAGTGTGGTTAGTTGCTGTCTCCGGAGTGCTCTGTACGCTCTTTCAATATGGTATTTGTGCGCAGGTTTGTTTCTTTACATAGATTAGTGAAAATTTGTGTTGCAACATCAATCAGCTGGCTAGGGTCATATTTTTCACTTAAACCTCGAATAATTAAGTTATTTCTTCTGCTTCGTGCTTCCAAGTCAACGATCTTGGATTGCAAGGAACTGATGGCTTTATCTTTAAGTTAGAGAGATTCTTTAAGGGAATGGATATCAAACTCATTTATTTTAGATCTCTCTTCTACCAAGTCCAGTCTATCTACAATTTTCTGTATAGATGTGTCAAAGGTATTGAATTTTGCTGATAATTCTTGGATGGCATTTTGTAGGGGTGCGAGAGCATTTTTTAATTCATCCATGGCTAGCGCATTTTCAGATCTCTGTTTGATTGGCTCTTTGGAGAGCTCCAGTGGCGGTTTGGATGATCTCAATCTTTTGGATTCTTTTTCTGGAGAGGTAGTGATGGCTGATAGTTTGGATTTTGTAATTTGAATGTCCATGCCTTCTGGATCTCTCGGCGTTTTGTTCATTGTACTCTAAATTGAAGTGATTACAGAAGCTGTCACTGGGTGTAATTCTGAAGATCAGGCCTCTAATATCCGCGTGGCTTGATGAATGCGCACAGCAAATAGTTGATAACACGGCTGATAACTGACAAAATGTTTATAGCACCTTCAATTCAGTTCACGGAGGCCAGCTATGAGTCAATTTGATAATCAGAACGCAGTTAGCCTGTGATTAATCAGAATAAACTGTAAAACCAGAAGTTAGGTCCTGGAGCAGTAAGGAGAGGGTACCTATCAGATGGCCACCATCTTGGATCTGAAGATTTTTATTGATTTTTTAACTTCATCCTTATGATCTTTATGTATTATATTAAATAATATTTTCTATGATCACGTTATACCATTCTTTCTATCTTTTTTAACTTCAGTCTTGAGTTTCCATAACTTATAATCATTTTTTCATTATCACCTCCACTTTTCTTTTCATTTACATCTTTTTTATCTCTCAATAGTTCACATACAGAATTTCCTCCCTTCAAGCTACTTTTCTTCTTCATATTTTTAATATACAAAAAGGGTGTATAGATGCAAAATATGCATTTTACTTCAACACTTCTTTTTCTTTCTTTCTTTTTTTATTATATACAATTCCCTAGCTAACTGGATTGAGTCTTGATCCTCAAATAAAATTGAATGTATGCCTAACAATTCTTTTTCTGATTTTCTAGGAAACATATATATATAGTCTTCAAACAAAATGAGTGTTCCCAAAATAGATGTTTAGATACATACCTTATTTCTAAAGGATACATAAAACGTTTTTAACCAACTCTTTTTTATTTCATTCAGAATTTCTTTCCATTGTTTTATTATTTTTCTGCTTTTACCAAACCTGATTCCTAATAGTGTTATCTCATTTACATTAAATATATTCAATTGATCTTCTTTATTTCACCAACCCCTTTACCGTCTGACCTATTTAACCTTAATCCAGCTTTACTCAACTCCCTTTCTATCCTTGTCACAGTTTCATTCATCCATATGCAAGATCCACATGTATTATTATTTTCACTTCCCCCCATCCCGCTTCTGTTTTTTTACCAATGCGTGTTTGCATTATTGCATTCATTACTAGCTCTACTCTAATACAAGAGGTTTAAGGAATCACACAGTGGAAAATGTAGCTTGGCTGGGTTTTTCTTTTATTTTTTACTGATTGTTTTTCTGTGTGACCTTGTTACTCGTTATACCCCTCACTGGTGGAACTAGTTTTGCTTCTTATTCTTACCATTGCTCTTTTATGGCGCTGCTACATTTCTCCTTCTGACAAACACCTCTCTTCATGTTCCTTGCTGCTTCTTGTTCCTTCACTCAGAATATCTGCATATGGTTTGTTTCTTTATTTCATTTCTACCATCTACAGTACCCTGCTGTAAAGGCATATTCTTAAAACTGATTATTCCATCAACAAACTATGCTGCTGATGTTTAGACTCTTTAATCCACTCCTCTAACACCAGCTTCATTTTCTGACTGATCTTGTAACGCCTGATCCGTCGCACACTCCAGCTAGTCTCTCTTTCATTCTCCTTCTTGTCTTCATTTTGTTCTCCAATACCTCTGTACCCAGACCTCTGCTCTGCAAGTCTGCAACTAGGACTTTATCTTGCTTTGATTCTCTCAAAAAAAAAAAATTTCAGCAAAAGTACATTTGTGTAAAATCTTACCATAATGGTAGATGTCATTGCCTTCACTGCTGCAGTATTTGTAACATCTGGGATTCCCTGCAGTGAAAGCCCATCATCCAGTCAGAATACCAAAGACTTCCTGTTGCATTTAAAGGTACGCCTGAACATCACTAAAATGCTTCTTGTGTACCATAGGGCATAAAGGTGACATTCAGGCTTACTATAAACAGAATTGATTGCCCCAGTGGGAATACCAGTACAAGGACCCCAAAAGGTAACCTGTACATTAAGGAAGGAAAGGACTAGGGGGAAGGAAGGAGGGTAATATACTGCAGCAGTGAAGGCAAGGACATCTACCATTATGGTAAGATTTTACACAACTGTACTATGTCCTTACATTTACTGCTGCAGTATTTGTAACATTCGGGACAGTGCCAAAGCTCAAGAGGAAACTTGGGAGGGGGATGGAGAAGAAGAAGAGTCCCCTAAGAAGCCATGGAGAATGGTACTAGCAAAACCAGCCCTAGCTCTAGAGATACCATCCAACTTGTAGTGTTTAGTAAAGGTATGACAGAAGACCAGCTAGCTGCTTCAAGAATAGAATTAGCATCTAAACTGAAATTATAAACATGAACTGAATTGTATAGTATCTAAAATGAAAAAAAGCATGAGAAGAAGCCACCACTCTAGTAGAATGAGCCTTGACTGAAGAAGGAAGGGTCTTGCCATGAAAAGTGCAACAAAAGGAAATAGCCTTAGAAATTTAAGACTAAATAATTTGCTTGGCTACAGCTATACCCAAAGATCTAGAATGAAAAGGAACCAACAACTGATCAGATTTTTGGATAGCCTTAATATGATTCAAATAAATTCTGAGTTACCTATGCACATACAAACTATGCAGCACCCTCTCACTGTCAGACTGCAGATAAGGGAAAAAAGTAGGCAGATTAATAGACTGATTAAGGGAAAGCTCATTAACCACCTTAGGCATAAAGGAGGGATTAGTGTGCAAGGACACCCTGTTCTCATGAAAAATGAAAAAAGGAGGATAATCCATAAGGTCCTGCAACTCAGACGACCATCTGGCAGAAGTAAGAGCTAACAATAGAACAGTCTTCCAAGAACAATGTTTCAAGGAAGCCAAAACAGAAGGTTCAAAAGGAGCCCAAGTCGACTTCTCCAAAACAAAATTAAGATCCCAGTGAGGTGGAACAGGCTTCCTGGGAGGTCTAATATTAAGGATGTCTTTGAGAAATTGTTTAACCTCACATCTAGACTCTAAAGGAGGAGATAAAGGCAGACAGGCAGAGACAGCTGACAAGTGGGCCTTAATTGAAAAATACACCACACCATCATTGAGCAACTGACACATATAAGAGTGAACCAAAGGAACAACCAAAGTGAGTGGGTTCAGATTATGAGAGAGAGACCAAATAGAAAACCTCATCCATTTGGATAAGTAGGGTTTCCTTGTTGTAGGTTTCCTGGCCTCCTGCAGGACTTGCAGCACATCCTCAGAAAAAAAGGTGTCTAATGAGGGATCAAAACTCTATCACCCACAATGTCAGCTGATGCGTGGACAGGTGGGGATGGATGAGAGATCTCTTGTGTTGTGTGATTAGATCCACCCTGTGAGGTAACTTGTAAGGTAACTTGGCCCTGGCTAGATGCAGAAGTAGAGGGAACCAATGCTGTCATGGTCAAAAGGGAGTCACCAACAAGATTTTGTGAGCGGCCTGTTGAATCTTGAACAGGACTTTTGGAATGAGTGGATGGGGAGGAAATGCATAAAGAAACATCCCCTTCCAAGAGAATGATAGGGCATCCACCTTCCATACCAGAGGACCTGGGACTCTGGTACAAAACAGAGGAAGCTGTCTATTCAGAGGGGAGACAAAGATCCACTTAAAAAGCACCCCACTGGTGAATAATGTCTAGAAACACATCCCTGTGAAGCATCCATTCATTGGACTGAGTTATGGACCTGCTCAGATTGTATGCCATGATGTTCTGACTGGAAGGGATATAAACCGCCTGAAGAGTCACTTGATACTTGACAGCAAGATACCATACCAGAAGTGCCAACCGGCAAAGAAAGTATGATCTTGTTCCTCCCTGTTTGTTGATATACCACATCACTGTGATATTGTCTGTGAAGACCTTGAGAGGCCCTGGAGAGAAAATAGGATGAAAGGCCTGAAGAGCCAGCGGAAGAGCTCTCATCTTTTTGATGTTTATGTGCTTCCTCTGCTGGCAAGATGACCACATCCCCTGTACTTTTAGGGAGCCAAACGTTACCCCCAACCCATGTCTGAAGCATCTGTGAACAATTCCTGAGATGGAAGAGGGGTTGAAAACAGATCCCTGTGTTCAGAGACAACTTCTGAATCCACCAGTGAAGTTGCTGTCTGAGACAAGGAAGAAGAGGAACTACAAAGACTAGAGGATGTGCATGTTGAAGTCACACTGACTTCAGAAACCACTGAAACTTTCTCATGTGAAGTTTGGCCCGAGGAAGCATCGGAATGCTGGATTTCAGAGCTCTCAGAAGTTACCTGGTAGTAACGGAAGCTAGAGGAAGAAGAGTGTGAAAGAAAGAAATGACAGTTAAGGCCTTTGGAAGGGGCAGGGATGCTATCATAGGCACCAACTGAATCCTGCAACCTGGAAAAATATGATCTTGAGAAGGAGTCAGAGAAGAGTTTTTGAAATGTATTGTAAATCCCAAGCTGTGAAGAAGGGAAACGGAAAAATGAAGATTTTGCAAAAGAGTCTGTGGAGAGGACAGCTGAATCAACGGATCATCTAAGTTAGGAAATATTTGGATCCCTTGAAGTCTGCAAACAAAAATCACAGGAGCAAGGTATTTAGTGAACACCCTTGGGGCAGTAGAAAAGCCAAAGGGCAAAGCAGAGAACTGAAAATCTGAACGTAATTCAAACTTCCTGGGTTAATCCAACAGCACTGTTGAAGTGCTGTTGGATTAACCCAGGAAGTTTGAATTACGTTCAGTTGTTAATTTTTAACAGTTTGTTTTTAGAGAAATGAAAATGCCGGGAAGAAACAGAGAAATGTAAAAACTTCCTGAAAAGAGGATGGATTGGAATATGAAGGTAAGCATCCTTGAGATCCAGAGACATCATATAGGCCTGAGGGAACAGTAGAGGAAACAGAATCTGAAGAGACAGACAACATCTGAAAGGAAGGCACTTTTAAAAAAGTGTTTAGATGAGAGAGGTCTAGAACAGGTCTCCAAGATCCCTCTTTTCTTGGCACTAAACACAGCTTGGAGTAGAACCCTTTCCCCCTTTGGGACACAGGCACCTCTTATATAGTACCCTAAGTCAAGAGAGTTTGAAGAAACTCTGGGAAAAAGGGAAGCTGTTCCTGAGGAGGTTGAGGAATGCATATTATTATTCATTTATTTATTTATATTTGTTGACCGGGAAAGTCCGACTGGACGCAGGTCCATTTTCAGTGGAGGCCCATGGAGAAAAGCTCCACAATTAAATTATTACAGACATAGTTCCAGATGAAGAATCCCAACAATTAAAATATTACAAACATAGTTACAGATGAAGAACATAGTACATTCAGTAGATAACTAGCATCTGTTCCATCCACGAAGTCATAGCAGATATTAACAATTGTTACAATAAGAAGTTGCTGCCGTATAATAAGTAGATAGGCATGGAAGGATCACAGCTTGCTGTAATCAAAGGTAGTTTGTGGGGTGGAAGAGAGGTAGAGGGTAGATAGAGTGGGAGAAGTTAGAGGGGAGAGTTACAAGGGCATAGCCAGCATGTTTTTAGGTGCACTTTAAGTAAAGCTTTGAAGTGGGTGCATGATGGTACAGAGGTTATTGTGGGGGGGAGTGTGTTCCATAATTTGGCTATAGCGCTGGAGAATGGTGCTTCTCCAGCAGCATTATTGGCTGTAGTAACCTGCAATTGATTTTTGTTGCTGGATCGTAGTGGTCTGGTGGTGAGATAGGGTTGGAGTAGATTCTGGAGGGATGGGACCTTTAGAGGATGGTTTACTAGTTTGTGGGTGAGTGCAAGTTGATACCATTGAAGGAGATGAGGGAGTTCTAGCCAGCCTAGTTCAGTAAGTGAGAGACAGTGGTGACTGTGGTAGGATGCCCCAGTGGCGAATTTGGTGATTTTGTTGCAGCAGGTCTCGGGTTTATTTAGATTGCATTGCCTTAGGTTGGTATAAATTGGAGAGGCATAAAGTAGGGTGGAGATAAGGTGCGAATTTGCAACTGAAATCCTAGCTGCTTTGGTGAGAAGTTGCTTATTTCTGTAGAAGGCTCCTAGTTTTTTGTGGACTTTTTTTATGGTCATGGATAAGTGAATGTCAAATTTGAGATTGGTGTCTATTTTAACTCCTAGTAATTTGGTGTGATCTTTTGGGTGGGTAGTGGTGTTGTCTTTTGCTGTGATGTTAAAGTGAGAGTTGTTTTGAGTATGTTTGGTGGGTTGGAAGATGAGAAGTTTAGTTTTGTTTGGGTTGAGTATTAACTGGGCATCGGATAACCAAGTTTCAACAGAGGAAAAGGCATGCTGTGTGACCTTTTGCAGTTTGGGTAGGGACTGGGCTGAGCAGATGATGGTTGAGTCATCTGCATATTGTATGAGTGTGCCATGTTTGGTGGCAGAGGCTAGATTATTGGTGAAAATAGAGAAGAGTAGGGGTCCAAGGATGGATTCTTGGGGAACACCAATAGAGACAGGTAGTTGGGGAGATGGATTGCTAGTGGTCAGACAGGTAACTCTGAAACCAGTTGGTGACTGATTGAGAGAAGGATAGGTTATTGAGAACAAAGATGAGTTGTTTGTGTGGGACCATGTCAAATGCTTTAGATAGGGCTAGGAAACTAGCAGAGGAGAGATGGCCATTGTTTTTATGGTGAAGGATAGTGTGTGTAAAAGAGAGTAAGGCAGTGGTGATGCTATGGTTTGGTCGGAAACCATGTTGAATATTAAAAAGGAGGTTGTTAGTAAGGAGGTAGTCTGAGATTTGAGAGTGAATGCATCTCTCTAGTATTTTGTTGAGTGGAGATAGAATCGCTATGGGGCAGTAGTTGGTTAATTCTGTGGAGGGTCTGCCTTTGTGGAAGGGAATTATGTGTGATATTTTCCATAGTGTAAGGACATAGCATTCTGACAGAGATCGGTTAATCAAGACTGATACTGGGTAGGCTAGGGCGTCAGCTGCAATTTGTAGGAATTCACTTGGGAGGTTGTCTGCTGCTAATTTTGTGGGTTTAAGTTTAGTTAAGAGTTTTCTTATGTTGGCGGTAGGAATGGGAGAAAATGAGAAGAGTGTGGGGAGATTACTGGGTGAAGGTGTGGGGTGTAGGGGAGGGGGGTTGTGTTGTCTAGCTAGTGATAGTACGGTTTGTGTGAAGTGTGTGTTGAATGAGGAAGCAATATTTTCTGAGGAGTGAGGAATGTTAGGTGGAGGGGTATTGATTTTACCTGGGTGGAGGATGGAGTTTATGGAGGTCCAGAATTGTTTGCGGTTGTGTTGGGAGGAGTTGAGGGCAGACTGGTAGTATTGGATTTTGTCCTGCTTTATTAGCTTTTTGACTCTATGGATTTTCACACTATGAAGTACCAATGATGAATGATCGACAAAACCCAAGAATCTTGAGTGAACAAAGCCAAGCAGGAAGAGAAAAAGAAAGGTGAAGAGAAAGGGGGATGTAGCTGGGAGGAGATGGCTAGTCATACAGCACCTGGTTTGTCTGGAAAGGAAGGCATTGTAAAGCCTGAAAACTGAGTAGCCTTAGCAGGAGGAGCCTCTTTGCCACTCTTCTTGCCTTTAGTTAAAGGGCAAGAATGTCTATGAACCAAGGCAGGCTTAGTGGGATAGTTCCTCTGAAATTTAGGCACAGGAGAAAAAAAAATGTTTAAACACCTGTAAAGCCTTACCCTTACCTTGAAGAGACTTAAACAGCTGGCAGCAGCTACTGTCCACCTGTGTCCCAAGGTCTCTTATCACACTTTTGGTGTTAAGTATACTACCGCCTATGTTGTAGTTCATGGGTGCAGAGCTTTTACCAAAGGGGATGACAATGCACTTTTTGGCACTGAGCTTGAGGCCATGGCTTTGACACAAGGCATCTGTCTCATTGAGGCCCTTTTGTAGGATGTCCATATCGTTAGGAGTTTCGATTATGGCTCCTAGTTTGCAGTCATCTGTGAACTTCATTAGCCAAAGACCTTCTGTGTTAGCCTGTACTTCAGAGAAGTAGATACCATACAGGAGAGGACCCAGGACTGAACCCTGTGGTACTCCACTTTCATTGGTCTGAAGTCGGATTTGGAGTCTGCTACTTTCACAGTGTGGGTTCTGTCAGTGAGCCAGTTGGCAACCCATCTTGTGACATAGGGATTTCTACCTAGTTTAGTGAGTTTATCTATAATTCCAGAGTGGGAGATGGTTTTGAAAGCGTTGGCAAGATCTAGATAGGCTGTGTGAACCACCTTACCTTTGTCTATGGCTTTGGTGACTGCTTCAAAGAAGTCTATCAGGCTTAGGAGACATGATCTGCTTTTTACAAACCCAAACTGGGTGGGGTCCAGAATTTGGAGATTACCAATGTCTTTGTTTATAAGTTCCATGATGATACATTCCATGGCCTTGCAGACCAGGCTCATCAGGATAATGGGGCAGTAGTTCCCGGGTTCCGTGGTGGCTCCCCCCTTGTGGAGTAGGATAACTGTCACTGTGTGCCATTCAGTAGGCACAAAGCCTGAGGTGAGGCTATGATTGAACATGGTACTTAGGAGGGGTGCCAGTTCGTTCTGTAGTTCTTGTAGAACGCAGCCTGGGATGTTATCTGGTCCCATGGATGCTGTGTTCTTGGTTTTGGAGAGTGTGGTTTTTACCTGTGCAGCCGTGATTACAGTAACTGTGCGTTCTTCCGGTATAGAGATGAGCTCTTTAGGGGGTGAGAGGGAAGTAAAGTTAGCACTGAACCTATCTGCCAGGATGTTGGCAATTTCAGTTGGGTCTGTATATTTAGTGCCATTGTGCTGGAACTCAGAGCAGATCTGAGTGTTGCCATTGAGATTATTGACATAGCTATCGAATGCTTTGTGGTTGTCTTTAGAATCAGTGGTGATTTTGTTTTTGTAACTAGCTTTGGAGGATTTTATCAGGGATCACAGCTTCTTATTGAGGCTGACCAAGGAGCTCCTCCACTCATTGGATTTTACTCTCTTTTGCAACAGTTTCTTCCTTCTGTTGTACAGTTTGTTTATGGCAGGGGACCACCAGATTGGCTTCCTTTTTTTGGAGGATAGCGTCTTGGTTCTGTTTGGGATAGCACAATCCATGCACTCATGTAAGTGCTTATAAAGTGCAATTGTGTAGGATTCAGTAGTCGTAACTGTATTGTCCATCTACAAGAGTGCCATGAAGTTCACCACTTCTGCCTTAAGAAGCATGAAGTTGGCTTTGGAAAATATTTTTACCATGGTTTCCTTAATGGGGGTTGGGGGCAGGATGTGGATATCTAGGGTAATTAGCTTATGGTCAGATCGGACCAATGAGGCGTTGACTTCAGGTGTGGAACACCGGTCACTCATGTTGGTAACGACTAGATCTAGGATATTGTTGCCCCTGGTGAGGGTGTGGATAAGTTGATCCAGGGCATTGGAGTTTATGAATTCCAGAAAGCATTGAGTGAAGGAGTTGGTACATGAGTAGTTTTCCCAGTTAATGGTGGGGTAGTTGAAATCGCCCATCATTAGGATGTTTGGTTGAACCCTAATATTTTCCAGTACATCAAGAAAAGAGGAGTGGGAATCCTGGGGCATGGTGGGTGATCTGTAGCAAGCTACAATTTGGTTTGTAGTTTTGCTCAGAGTTAGTTGCACTTGGATAACCTTGGCTGCATTATGCTGAGCAACTAGCCTGGAGGTGTGGATATCCTTAATGAATATGGACACACCTCCGCATTTGGTGTTCCGGTCCAGGTTACATGGCCGAAAAGTCTGGTATGAGTTATAGCCTGGTAGTGCAGGGGTGCTCTCTGGAGCCTTGAACCAGGTCTCAGTCACTGCACAGATATCGATGTTCTCCATTTTAAGGAGTGCCTCGAGTGAGTGCATTTTGAGATTTAGACTTCTAGCATTGAGTAGCATCACCATCAGTTTTTGCATGCCTGTTCCTGTTATGGTGGTGAATTTGTCATTTGAACCTTGCCTAAAAAAGGCACTATAGGGGCGGCAAGAACCTTAGCCAGTATCCGGAATCCCAGGGGTGACAGGTGCAGGCCATCTCTGGCAAAGCATCATGGTCTGTCGACCATGTCATCCCAGGCAGACAGATACTGGATCCCTTTAGAATGGCACCAAAAGCTTAGCCAATTGTTGAAGTCAATCATTTTGTCCTTGTACTGTGGCATCATTCTGGATGATGGCAGAATGCTACTCAGGGCTAGGGTCATACCTGCCTGGGCTACATGATCGGAGAGCTCTTCCATGTCTCTTTTCATGTAGTCCAGGGAGGTACATCTCAGGTCGTTCACACCAACATGGACAATGACAGAGTCATATTTGTACTTATTGTGGAGTGACCTGAGTGTGTGGGTTATGTGGCGGATCCTGGCACCCGACAGGCAGCTGACAGTAACCTTCTCCTTGTTTAGCCTGGTGAGTGGGACATCAGTGTGCCTGACTATAGAGTCTCCTATGACCAGTGTGTTGGGTACGTTCTCTTGCCTTATTGGCTGTGGTTGAGTGGCACACTGAGTCTGTGGGCTATGTGTCATTTGGGTTGTGTTGGGGGGTGGAGGTTGCTTGCATTTCTGCTTTGGAGGTCTCTGTTGCTTGAGCAGATTATTATTGAGAGGCTCTGCGAATGTTTTTGTGTTTCTATGTGTGGATTTTGGTGGTGTAGATTTAGTGAGACTATGTGATGAGTGTGGTGTGGTGCAAGTGTTTACCTTCTCCTCTTGACTGTCAAGTTCAGTCTTGATTGCAGAGAGCTTTACCTCCAGTTTGGCTAGATAAGTGCATCTCTCACAGGTTGTAGTGTTGGGTGGTAGGAGGAGAGGGTTGTCTGTGTACATGAGGCAATTTCTACATTGCCCCAAGATGCACAGATTCATCAGATAGACAAGAGAGAACACTGGGAGCTGACCCTTGGACATGCCTGAATAAAAAAATATTTTCCTCTAGATAAGTGAGGAAAGTGAGTACAAGAGCTATTTTTCTCTAAGCAAGTGAGGAAAGTAAGTACCAAAACTGTTTTCCTCTAGGTAATGAGGAAGGTTGAGTGATGTAGTAATTAGTAGGTTATTTAGTGCTTACAAGTTCTGAACAAGTGCTGATCACGAATAAGCAAATTCAAGTGCTAAAACTAAGAATCTGTATTTGGACTAAACTAGTTACAGGAAAGGGGGGAAACAAGTGCAAATGCGGGCTTTTAAATCAGAAAGTTGAGAGAGATAGAAAAACTGCCCAAACGGCCAATAACTACAATTTCTGGGCTAGAACCACTCCTTATGTGGTAGATAGGTTACCTAGTACCTACCACTCCCACTGATAAGCTAGAAGGCTTCCCTCCAACACAGAAAGCTTGAGGGGCTCAGAAGCTTACATACTGTCCTGGATACAGCAAATCTGAATCTGGACTACACTAGTTACAGGAAAGGTGTGTATATATATATATATATATATATATATATATATATATATATATATATATATATATTTATATATATATATATATATATATATATATATATATATATATACAGAAAAGTAGCTAAAACAGCAGTAAAAACAATTCAAATGCAGTGCAAGCTAGCACACTTGAGTATGTAGCAATGTTAGACCAAACCGTTTAAAAAATGCAATTAAATTAAAAATGACTAAAAACAAGTGCAGAAGGAGTCTATTATGTAGAATTAGGTAAAGAGATGGGACTGGGGGGAGTGTCCCAGATCAAATCTACAGTGGGGGCGGGCAACTGCAAAAGCCTCCAAATTTAAACAACAACACAGGAATAGGGAAGGTGGATATGGGAAAACCAACACCTTCAGCAGAGATCTGAAAAACTATACAGTGAAGCAAAAATAACAGTGCACAACTCTGAAGTCAGCCAGCAATGATATAAAATTAGTCAAACAACAATTACCAGTACACAACTCTGAAGTGCCAGAAAAATATATTCAGCTCTGTATATCTCCAGATAGTTTGAAGAGCACTCTGTCTGGTCACAGGAAGGCTCCAGCAATGGTATGCAGACTTTTACTAAGAGGGTTAATTTTATGCAGGTAATCCTTAAGATAGTCAGATAACACACAGGATGTAAAACCAGTTATACCAACTTAAGACACAGAGAAATAGGGGGGGGGACACATTCAGCAGAGATCTGAAAAACTATACAGTGAAGCAAAAATTACAGTGCACAACTCTGAAGTTAGCCAGCAATGATATAAAATTAGTCAAACAACAATTACCAGTACACAACTCTGAAGTGCCAGAAAAATATACTCAGCTCTGTATATCTCCAGATAGTTTGAAGAGCACTCTGTCAGGACACAGGAAGGCTCCAGCAATGATATGCAGACTTTTACTAAGAGGGTGTATCCATCACTACTTGACATTTTATTAATTTCTTTTACTATTACATTCATAACAGATGAGAAAATTACACTACTAGCTGGGCAGCCCTGCTTTATTCCACATTCTATCTGTATTTCTTCCCCAATCCAGCCATTTAAATTTAGTTTCAAATACTTCCTTTCATAAATAGATTTTATTACTCTTCATATTTTTCTTGCTTACATTATATGCCTGCAAAAGTCCTCATAATGATTTATACTGATTATTATCATAGGCTTTACTTATATCCCCTATCAAAACCATTGATTCTACATTTTTATTGATGATATCATCGACTATTTCTCTTATTATCCATAATAATTCTTGATTTCCTTTTCCTTTTCTACTAAATACATTTTGATCATATATTCTATCCATTTTTGTAATCTTTTTGTTATTATTCTCATAAAAAATTTGAATCCACATTATTCAATGTTTTAGGTCTCCAGTTTTGTATCGCGTCTTTATTTCCCTTTTCTAAATATACATTTTATTACTCCTGTTCGTATCTCATTCTCTTTAATTCCAGTTTCTAATCATTCATTCATAACTTCTATAATTTTTTTGCCACTCTTTCATTTCTTTATACATACCATATTAAATTCCATCCAATCCTGTTGCAGAATTCATGTTAATATCTTTTAGAATTTCTTTCAATTCTTTCATAGTTATGTTTTGTACTAAATACTCATTATCTTCATTATTTAATTTTCACCTTTATAAATTTGTTCTATGTTTTCTTCTCTTTAAGCAAATAATTCTAATACATATTCTTTAATTATTTTGTATATTCCTTTTTGCTGTCTTATTTCCTTACCTTCCTTATTTTTTAATTCACTTATTATTTTTCATTCTTTTATCAGTTTACTCAAATATGGTGCTACATCTTCTTTCTTTCCCTGTAAACAATATTTTTGTTTATATAACAAGTTGTTAATTTTAATTTGATTCATTTTATATATTTATCTTTCTTTTTCATAAAAGGATTTTTTCTTCTCTAGTAAGTCTCTAAATGTTTCTTGACTTAATATCTTATATCTCTCTTTTCCTTTTCTTCTTTTCTTCCTTACAGATTCTAATAATGTCTTGTTATATTCCTCTTTAAAATTAAGCCACCAAAGAGTCCAGTTCTCATAAAACTCTCTCATATTCATATGACTTTTCCATCAATCAATAAGTTCTTTTTTGTCTTCTAAATCTAATTCCTTTTCATTAATTCTCTTTATTCATGTTCCTTTTCTTATACATTCTTCATTTTCCTGTACTTTAACCCATATAGCCACATGATCTGAAAATCCAGCATACTTCATTCTTTTTTTATAACTTTTAAACTATCAGATATTAAAAAATAACCAATTTCTGTCCTAACTTCATTATTTTTATACATCCAGTGTTTATTCTCCCATACTCTTAACTTTCTACTTCTCATAATTTCTTTAGCTATTTTAACATCACAATTGCTCTTATTTTTTCTTAAATTACAATTAAAATCACCCACCACCATAATGTCCATATTTACACAAACATATTCAACAATATTCTTAAACATACTTTCTCTCTTTTTTGTTACAAATGCATATACAGCTATAATTCTATACACATATTTATCCATCTCAAGTCTATTACCATAATTTGTCTTAGTTACACTATGGTTACATCTAATATTTTAATGCTTTCTTGACATAATATACATAAGCCTAAGCACATTTCTTTCCCCAAGTTTGTGTGTTCTTTCTAGCATAGTCTGTTCTTCTCCTTTTTCTTCATCTATTATTTCCATGATGTTGGTCCATGAAATTGCTGCTCCAATTCCTGGGTCATTTTGGTTTACCATTTCTTGCAAATAATCACCCCGCAACCCCCTCAGTGGGAAGGGTTGTAATTATGTATTCTTCAGAGGTAACTGTCTCTCCTTGAAACAATCTCCTCTGAAAGTTTTCCTCTGAATCCATCTCAGTTACAGCTACAATCTCCTTTTCCTCCAATGTCACTGTTTCTTCTGCACCCACATCATCAGAAAAAAATTCTGGTAGTGATTCTATCATTTCACCTACATTTTCAGCAACTTTCCCTCCATTTTCAGCAAATGCTGTAGCAACCATGTTTTCTCCCTGTTTCTCCTGGCTGCCTCTGTGCCTGGAGAAGAAACAGGAAGTCAGGATGTGTAACACACAAAGCCTTCCCCGACTATCAAGTTCTCAGGTGCACTGGCCAAATTTTGCCTGGTATAAAAATGCCACTGCTTGTCACCTCTGAACATACCTGTCAACTGTCCCTGATTTTCAGGGACATCCCTGATACTGAGTGAAATTATAGCTCTGTCCCTTTTAACCCTATGTACAATTTGTGAAATTTGGAGAAAAGTTGATAAATTACACTTAATAAATAATAGAAATAATTAGAGCTACAGACTTCATTTCTTTAGAAAATTTTTATTCATATGTTAATAATTCTAATATATGAAAAGTGTCCCTGATTATTTCTGGATTTGTTCCTGATTCTGTTGGGGTTTTTCCCTGATTAGCTGAGAGCTATGTCTCTAAAGAGGCCTGGTCTATATAATTTTATTGAATTGCTAGTCAGCGAATAGCAATTTATCAAACTCTTATTTAGGGAATGGTATTTCAGCGAACAATGAAATCTTTCTCAGGGTAAGGAAGCACTTTGCTAAAGCCACACTGGTACAGAAACCATACAAAATCAAACCCAGCCAAGTGGAAGGATTTGCCCCCACACCCCCCAATGGTGGGGGCTGCACCCCTCACACCCACCCTAACTATATATATCAGCTCTGAGATTGCACTATGGTGGGAAAAAGGGCAAAGTTGTGATATTGGCCAAGAGCTTCCTTACCCTATAAAAGATTTCATCATTTGCTGAAATGCCATTTGCTAAATAGGGGTTCAATGCATTGCTATTCTCTGAATAGCAATTCAATTAAATGATATAGACCCAAAGAAGCCATTAGCATAGGGGGAATAACCCAGAGAATAATGGACAAACAAATAAATAAATACATTTTTCTTTCTTAAAACAGCTGAAATTTTTTCACAATCAGTAGCTTAGTCTGGCTTGTAGTAACTAATAGGAAATGATCTCTAGACCATGCAAAGGCAGGTAGTTTATAACAACACAGACAAATCTGAAATTTTTAAAAGAGCATACTGGCTAATGGTGAATGTTGCTACTCAAAGAACTAAAAGTGAAACCTCCACGATTACCCAGAATTGAACCCGTGACAAGGATGCCGCTAGTTATTATTATAGTTCTTCATTCTACCAACTGAGCCATTGAAGGAATTACACATGAAAATAAAATCAAACCATGTTAATAATGGACTAGCTTACTTAAAAGTTTGAGTTTATAGCAAAAAAATGAATTTTATAAGCATGAAATTAACTTAGATGCTAACATTATCCATTGTTCATTTACTGTGGTCATCAGCCATTTCCCATATTAAAATGAGAGAAATTAAAAATTATTATCATAATCATGACTTAACCTCTAAAAGAAAACAGAATATGTATATGAACTTTTTCATAGAGTATAGAAAACCTGTCATTTTTTTTAAACTGTAACTGTTTTTCAACTTTCAGGGGTTGCATATATTTTTAAAGATGTGAAATTGCACTCCATGGATTTCACATCAAGAATTAAAATATTATTTTCTCAGTTGTTTTTACTGTTGGCAGAATTTCAACAATATGTCCTTCATTTTTAACTCCAGCAAAGTATTTTCACTACCACCTTCACCCCTACTGGGAAAAAAGTATTACTGATTCCTTTCTTTTTGTCCGTGACCTCCATCATCATAACTGATATGTTTATGTGATAAAACTGAGTCATAATCTTAAGCCTTACTAAACACATCGTACAACCAATAATTAAACTGTTCTATATAAAGTCTCATTTTACTTTGATCTAATTTAATTTACCTGTAGAAAAATACCACCGCTTCAGATCTTTCACATTTGAATATAGCAGAACTCAAATTATCTTATTTAAAAAAAAATAAATATTTCCTCATTTGAAAAAATGTCACAGTCTGAAACTGGCTTTATGGCAAAGAAATGTAAAGTCTTGACTATCTGAGTTTGCTTAGTGACTCAGGCACTGGAAAATATGAGAAGATTGGAAATTAGTAGCATATAGTAACTCATCTGGGGAGGAGGGACTGGTGGTATCTTCTTGGCCACAATTGCTACCATGAAAATAGATGCTTACACAATAGAAATGTGATTTTAGATGGACAATGAGAACTTGGTAGTCTCAAGCTAGTGATAGCAGACTTTGAGACATAAGCATGGGGATTGTCATGTGTCCTAGATGAGTGCAGGAAGTTCCTGCTGTAAAGTAGGTGTTTCTGTCAACCTCAAGAGATGGGATTGCAGATTAATAGAAATGATACCTCTCATGATAGCTGATGTCCTCAGTGACAGTGAAATTCCAAAAGGGAGTAAGTTGAGTATCTGTACAGCCTTGGGATAATTAGAGTTCATTCTGGAACATAGAAAGCATGGTTTTGGGGAAGAAAAACAGGCCATCTGGCTATTGGGAAAAAGATACCTTTCCATAGTAACTGGACAGAAAAACAAGCATTGGCAGGTGTACAGACTCCTCTATGGTGGTCTGAATGATAGCTTCCTCTAGGTAATTGTAGGTTCTCTATACATCTCTGAATGAATGACCTCCTTATGGGAGGAGGACTTGGTGGAAGACAGACTTGCAGGGAGAAAACATAAAAAAATTACAAGATCATACAATATATACTATACTTAATTAGATTAACCAACATACAAACTGAATTATCACACAAAATCTATGATTACAGATAATTAAATATTACCATTCAGAGTTCAGCTTGTCAACTGATCTCTAAAAGAAGGCATTACCCATTACTGAAAGAGTATATATACATTTCTGCTCATGGCACTCACTGTAGGTAAATTACATTATTCAAAGCAATGGATGAACCTTCATTATAGAATTACTTTTGAAAATGAATGGCATCAAAATATCAAACTTAAGAGTAACTGTATCTAGCATAAGATTGAATATGGTATTTTTGGCTGAATATTGTTTGAATCTAATTGCTAAAAATGTATAATATATACAAATCTCTGTATTCTTCATATTTTACTGCTCTGCAGTTCATACACTGATTACATTTAAAGTACAGTGGTAATGCTGTTGAAATCATTTTAATTATTTATCTAGCTGTGTTATGTGTTTGATTTTTTCAATACTTTCTCAGAATATTACATGAATAACATTTCTTGGTTTGGGAATGAACTATATGTTTTCTTCCTCAGTTAAAATAAGTAGTGATCACAAATTACTGCATTTGATTGTTTAAAGTTGCATACAACAAAATATTTTTAGTGTTTATACTTCTCCTTGATATAAAGTCAGACTTTTCTTGTTTTGGCTGATATTTTACCAAGCAATATAAAGTCACGTAGTGCTTTTCTAAAGTAATTATATTAATTATATCTTACAAAGTGCACATTAAAACTTGGCTGTCAGCAAAATTAAAATTCAAAGAGCAGACATTATGCAATTCCTCCACATCTGCTCTACTTGATGAACTCAGAAATAAGTCTGCTTCTATTTAATTACTTAATACAAAATGTTCTTCAGAGATTAGAACAATTATTTAAATTGTGACACATTTAACTGGAGGCAAGTGAAATATCAACAAAGAATTATCCATCACATTTTATATATTTTAAATGTGCTTTAACATCAATTGGAATAACAGAAAATAAAAAAAAGAGTAAGAATATGTTACAGTTAATTGCATGAGAGAACTTATTTCTGTTAAAGACGTGGTAAGGGCAAGATGAACTTATAAATATTATGAAATGATCCTTGGTTCAGGATTTTTTCTCTAAAGTAAAGACGGTGTGGCATAGAGGTAAATGAGTTGAACTGGAAAACTAAAAATGTATGTCTTTATTGCATTAGCATTACTTGCATTCCCTGTGGTATTATTTTCTTATAAATTTCATTGTATCTTTAGTTCACATCTATGAGACAGGCCATCTTCACTTACTGCAGATAACTTAATAACACGATAGAGTAATACATTCTGAATGATGACTAAATATTTTACATTCATATTTCTTGTAGAATCAGACTTCTGTTGCCATTATTAGTACTTGAAGTACCAATAAAAAGTAATCACTACCTCTGGAATTACTGCTCTTTTGCTAAATATAAAGGTGGTTTTATTATGGAACACTTCTGTCAGACAGGGAAATGAGGAAGATTAACCTACATAGAGAATGACTAATTCTTTACATATAATTCTAAACATATTTCAGTTTTAAGCAAGTCATGAGTAGCTTTCTTTCTTTCTTTCTCTGGTTCTGGAAATGTGCAACCTGAATTTATGACTAATGATTTTCTATTAACAACCTTCCAAATTTACAACCAGAAATAAGTAACAGTTTGAGACATAACATAAATGAGATACTGGCCTACACGTCATCTTTAAGCAAGGATATGACAGATGCAGTGTATTTTCTTCATCTTCTTCTTTCAGCTTTTCCCGTACCTATAGTACAGGGGTTTATTTCAAGTATACTAAAAACCAAGCTGTCACCATCACAGACAGACTGATGTGCACTGACACTGGTATGATAAACTGTAATAGTGACTACAGAAACCATAAAATTAAAAGATTAGTTTACATTGCTGTAGTATATGCCATCTATTTTATATAGATGAAACTGAAAGAACTTTACACTGGACAAAACTGAAGAGATAAGAAAAAAAAAACAATTGGCTTCCTTATTAGAGGAGTGGGATATACTAACCATTCTGTCAGGACTGCCCTTAAAACTGTATAATGTGTAATGAAAGGGAATGCTTGCACAAACATTTTGTGAAAACTAGAAACTAACTGGAAATTTTATTTGGCATCCACTGAAGGTCATGGGTTAAATGACCAATATTCCATTAAATAATGCCTAAGAGACTGGACTATTATGAATTTAAAGTAATGCCTTGACTGGTTAACAAGCAGGTCATATCAGCATGGGTGTAGTACTATTAAGCAAAAACACCCAAAGCTGAATGAAAGAACATCAACCACATATGGTCGAAAAAAATGGAAGTCAACCCATCAGTATGCATGTGCTGATAAACAGCCTCAGCACGTGCAATCTTCTTCCTTTTAAAACTTAAATAAAAAAGCTTTATTTGTAGCTGTTGACTTGCAACTCATTTGACCAGGTCACCTGCACCAATCTGTGTATGTGTATATGCTTATTTTCATTGTTTTTTTATTGCTGTTGAGGGGTATGATGTCTGACAGCTATCAGCTTTATTTTTTATTCATTTATAATAAATTTGAACATTTCATTTTAAACAGTGATGTTTCTTATGAAATAGGGAAACTAACAAAAAACCCCATAGTTTAGAGCTTTGTAGTATTGTGCCATGAATGAAGGGCAACTAAAAGGGTGAGTGATATTCTAATTTAGGAATCAGAAAATCAATTCTGATTTCTTTTCTTACTTCAGAAATAAGAACATTTGAAATTTTAAAGCATAGGCTCTGATTCTTTGTCACTGTTGATATATTCTTGAAGCTTAAAAGAAATGGTGTAGGGTCAATTTCATATGCAGAGCTAATTGAGTAGTTTGAGTTAAACTAAGCTGAATTATCAGAGGTGAATATAATAGGTTACATGTGAAGCATTGCTAGAGTTCTTGTATTGGAAAATAATTGCTGTTCTTTAAGCATTCAGAACTACTTTATTGCTTTACAACCAAAAGTAGAAGGTACCATTTGATTTTCTGAGACTCAGCAAGTCTGAATGAGTGAAAATGCAGGCTTATATACACCATGTCTGAAATAGATGTGTCTCAAAATATTTCATTTTACCTGAGGTATTGTAATCTCACAGTTGGTATATATAATGTTGTTGGGTGTGAGTAGGGGTCAGGGAAGCTTGTCCCACTAAATAAAAAAAAACTTTAAAGGGAGAACAGTGATATTCAGCATTTAATGTTCTCCTTATTATCATCCTTTTATTCATAATTCTGGGACTAAGTTTTGAGTCTATGAATTACAATAGGGAGCTATAATAGAGCTTTCTTCATAGGATCATAGGAAATATAAGGTAATGAAGTCTTGCAATTATTTATGCCTTGCTAGCATAAGTCTTTTCTCTTGAGGATCATAACGCCAGTAAAAAGCCAGTAGTCAGTTTATAAATATTCATCCATCCTGTCCAATTCCCATTTGTAGGAAGATAATGTATCAGTTTGTTTAATTTTCAATGGGTGTATATTAAAAATGTGAGGAAGGAGTTGTGTAATGAAACTATCTCTCCAAACTGTTTTACTATATGCTGGTGAAAATTTAGATATCTTGATATGGTAGTTGCAGGACTATTCAATTTTTGAAGATATAAAGGATCCTGTACTTCTGGGTCC
This sequence comes from Protopterus annectens, assembly GCF_019279795.1. Classification (NCBI taxonomy): domain Eukaryota; kingdom Metazoa; phylum Chordata; order Ceratodontiformes; family Protopteridae; genus Protopterus; species Protopterus annectens. Next base: position 529,411,752 of record NC_056737.1, on the reverse strand, counting down.
CTAATTGCTCAGAAGATAAGGCATAGATCTTCTCTCAGGAGACTGTTAAGTCAGTCTGAAATAATTTCCATACTGTGGATATCCCTGATTTGAGAATTAGTATATTATGCTATACAGGGTGAAATTAATTTGAGGAAAATCAATGACTAATTCATTTATAAAAAAAAAAAAAAAAAACAGAATGATGCATATATTGACTCTTGTGGGGCACCATCTTAAATCAGGCTTTTTATACATCAACTTCAGCATCTGCTACGTGAAATGTTTTCTTGATTAAGTAATTTTAGAGCCATTCATGTTTTGCTTCATCAAAGCCTAAATCTAGAAATTTCAGAGGTAAAAGGTAGTGGTTTACAGTTTTGAAGGTTCACTTCATGCTCATAAAGACTGCACTGAAATGGAACCATGTTACCTTCTTTGAAAAAGCTGCACTCTTAACTTCCTTGCAGTTGTATATATGCTAACTCTGAGCTCAGTCATCCTCATTGATAAGGGGAGAATTTTCTTATCTCACAATTTAGTAATGTAGACCTAAAAGTACATCTGTAGTTAGTAAAACAAGATCTGACTATCAGAAATGTTGAGATATGAATCCATGAAAAATTTGTTGACTGATAACAGTAGTCCCCTCATGGTTTATAAATGATATGCAGTAAAAATGCACAAAGTTTTAAGTTTAATGGTGTAACATTTAGTTCTTAGCATACGCATGAGAAAGGATGTGTACTATTCAGTATGCAAGCAATAATGCCTGATAGAGTGGAAGATATTGTGGAAATATTATATTACCAAAGGGTGTTGTGAGGCCATTGTTGTGTGGAGGGCATTACTATACTTAGACAATGGGAATCAGTTCAGTTGTTTCAGATTTGTTTTTACTTTATTAGCATATACATTTGTTTTATATATTTTGGTGTAAAATAGTTCCTTTGCCTAATATTTTAAAGTTGCTATAACATATGTAATTCATGCTGGAGGAAGTACTTTGCATCCAAAATATGTTATATAAGTATTTAATGTCTACATATGCACACACACACACACACACACACACACACACACACACACACACACACACACACACACACACACACACACAATGGACAGAATCATGGAAGCTACAGATGTGTAGGAGATATCAATAATTTTGTATAATTTCTGTTTCAGATGGCCTTTATTTTGTTTTTGTGTCTGTATACAAGAGCAGCCATTCCAACATGAAGGCTGCACATTGAATTAACATTGTGTAAGCTTCCAGTCCACTGACAGTTGCAAATTCACTTTTAAAAGTCATATCACAAGTTTTGAGGAGAGCCATACTTTTGGAAACTTTCACATTTTAAATTCCAGATCAGTCTCATTTTCTTCCTTAGTTTTCCTTTAACATTTATGACTCAAAACATAATTTAACTGGCTTTCCAAGATGGCTGCACACTGATCAACAGCTTAACTTCAGTTCTCCCAGTCTGAACAAAAGAAAGATAAGGACCAAGAGCGCTATCAGTTTTAGTAAATTCAAATACTGGCAAGTAAGTACACTGCCTGAATGTCAGCAAAGAAGAAACTAAAAAAGCCTGAAAGAAAATAAACTAGAAATGGTGAAGAAAACACATTGACTAGCAAGAATCCTGCAGCTGTTCAGCAAAAGAAGTTCAAGCTCCAGCTTTAGTGCAAGACATGGCTTCCAGTAATCTACAGGAAAAATAAGCAAAATATGTTCAGAGCTGACTAAAATAAATGAGACACTGAAACAGTCTATCAGCGCAAATAACAAAAGGCTGGCAAAAGTGGAAGGAATTTTAAACAGATATTCAGATGAGCTGATAAAACTGCAAACATCAGAGGTCAAAATAAAGAAAAGGCTATTTGAGTATGAGACTGCTGAACAAGAGATGTTTCAAAATAAATGGTAGAATTAGTGCATACAACATGGAGGAACAATATGAGATTTTCTACCATTCCAGAGAAACTTGAAGGAACAGACTGTATTAATTTTATTAAGGCACAAATAAGCAACTGGACTAGTATTTCACAGCAGGATCTGTTAATTGAACAGGCAAATTGTGTGCATGCTGCAAACCTGGCCATGAGAAAGCAGCCAAGACCTGTATTAGAAGAGATACAATCCTGCAGAAAGAATTGATCCTGACAAAATTGTAGCAAAAGTGCAAAGTATTAAAAGTTGGAGACAGTAGAGTGTTTGTGGAAAATGATTGTTCACTGTACACCAAGTAGATAAGAAACATTTATTCCAGCAATCAGGGAATGTTGAAAGGCTGGTATGAAACTGAAGCTTCTGTATATGTTTTTTTTTTTTTTTATTCCTGGAGGATCAAAGTCGTTTTTTGATGAAGAACAGGCTAAGGAGAAAATATAAAAGTTTGTCAAACAAAAAGTGAGTCATGAAGCAGAAGGGTACCCTGCTTCTCTTTCTACTGATAATAAAGCACATGGAGAGACTTGCCAATGAAACCTTTTCCAATGTTCCAAAGGAAATGCTTGAGAGACAAAGAAAAGCACAGGAGTTGATTAGAAGAATTTGGAGTACCTTGGAAATGAACCAGAGTCTGGAGTTGGGAAAATGAGTTGAACAGAAGACCAGGAAAAACAGAAATACATGGAAATACGTGAATAAATGTGAAATTGCAGAGCATTGATCCCATTTGTGAAATATGGCTGTGCTAGAAAAAAATGGAAAGAATGGACTTTTGTTGACTTTGTTAAACTTGTGGGGAGCTAAAAGGCATTTGTTTCACTTCATGTCATTAATGTTTGGAACATCACTAAGGGGAAAGGAAGAAGAAGGAAAGGGTAACTTTAAGTAAAACAATTTCTGTTCTTAACAGTATTTCTATACAACTCTTCATGATATAAATTGCATGTTTTATAGTAAAGCATTTGAATTATTGTTGCATGTGATAAAGATAGCAAATTAAATAGATGCCTTTTTTCTTTCTTTCTTCATGTTTAGTATTAAGACATACAAACCTTACAATGCAAAAATAGAGAAAAAAATGGTCGATGAAAGCATGTTTAAGTTATGAGGGTGTAATCTTGGGTTGTTGAGGTGGGGGATGGGATGCAAAAGTACACAGATCATAATGTAAGTGGAGCTAATATGTTTTCTCTTACTTTTGCATAGGTAAATGTCTTGATTAAGATTCTTGGCTTAAGTGAAAACAAGTAAATAAGAGATCACTGAATGTAATGAAAAGCTTTCCTTTAGCAATAAGGGTTTCAGCTTGCCTTCAGAAACCTGTATTTGAGGGTTACATTTTATTTTCTTACGTTTCCATAAAGACAAGCTAATTATATGGTCATTAAAAAAGACAAAACACTGGTTTCTTCAAGGCTGAAAGTTTATGTTTTCTGAAAGCATGCAATTTGTTTTTCATCTCTGGAAGGGGAACAAAGATAAAAACAAAAATTAGTTTATGTGGGAACTCAGGCAGTAATATGTGTCTTAGCATGGATAACCTCAACTTCAGGTTGAATAAAGCCTATGTTTAGATTTGTCTAGTTGGGCCAATTGCTCCTATTAGAAGGGTTACACTTAATTATTTGAAGACATCCATCACTTTGTGTGTGTATTAACAGGTTATGGAGTGTTCTGGAGTGTTTTTGTGGGTTTTTATTAAAAGAAAAAGTCTTATAAAATGTGACATAAGTTCAAACATAGATTATAAGAAGAAAATGTATAAAGGATTAACCTGCCAAACATTAGTAGGTACATATATCACAGAAGCTGGAAATATACATTTTAAAAATATATAATATATAATAGGTGGGAATAATGACTTCTTATCATAATGGCCACATGACAATGGTCTCACAGGTATAGACAAAAAGGAAAGTATATTTAATTAAAAAATAAAAGAAATGCAGAGTGCAAATAGCAATGCTACAGGAGACACACCTGGGAAGAACTGAGCATGTGATTTTGATAAAGAAAGGAATTCAGAGTGAATATTTGGAAGAATATCAGGGACACATAGGAGTATTTATATTATTTGCTAGAGGAGTGCCAATAATGAAATAAGAGGAAAAGGGGATAATAATGGTAGATTTGTGATAGTAAGGGGCTACTGGCAAGGGATGAAGATTATGTTGACATGTATTTATATTACACCTAAAACTAATATTATGGAGCTTAAGAAAATTTTGGCTGAAGAATAAGCTTTCAGCAGAGAATATTACTTATAGTTGGGCATTGGAATTTGATTTATAACAATGAAGTTGTATCTGGGGGTCCTAGAAGAGAAAATATAACAAAAAAAGGAATGGAAGATGTGAATTCAGTAATAGGAACTCATAGAGAAATTTAATATTATTTGCCAAGGTGCAATAACTGGTTAAGATTAGATAAACATTATATTCCACTGTAACATATACATTTAACTGAGAACTTTGACATATGTCCAATAAGTATTTCAGATCATGCACCAATAATAATTAAGATAAAAATGCAGGATAATAAAGTAAAAGTGAGACACTTGCCCTTCCTCACCTACCTGTTAAAAAGAGAAGAATTTAATGAATGAGTAGTGGAAATGACTCAGCAGTCATTAAAGGAGATAGGAAGTACTGCATAAGTTAAGTAACAAGAACCATTTATAGATGCTGTCAAAGGTTAAAGTATTGCAGAATAAAGGGAATCTCATTGAAGAAAAAGAGGCTCATTTGCAGAGCATTAAAGTGGAAATAAGGGGGTACCTGCTTACCAAGCATGAATTTGGAAATATTGCTGTTAAACAACTATTTTTGATAATAAATCCAGTGCACAAAACCTTTTAGCACAATGACTTAGGCAATAGAAAGAAGAAAGGGTTGTCACCAAACTTAGGGAGCCTATAACAAGAAAAATAACCAGAGATCCTGTAGAGGTATTAGAGATATTTCAGAAATTCTAAGAACATTTGTATAAAGCAGAAAAATGGGGAAATCAAGAAAAAGCATGAATGAAAATATTTATGGAAGACTTAAATAAGGTTACAGGTAGATGCGTCTCAACAATTAACAGTTAAGATAGGAGGAGATGAGATAAAATAGTGATGTATAACCCTGTAGGGAAGTCTCCAGGAATAAAGGATATTCTGGTGGAAGTTTGGAAGCTAGGAGAAAAGAAAGTGATAAAGGTTTGGAAGGTTCTGTTAAACAGTATTTTAAAAGGATGGGAAGCACCAATATCCTGGGAAAAAAGCTGTGGTAGCTATAATAACTAAAAATGGTAAAGACCAACCAGGTCCATTTCAGTTTCAAACCATATTTATAAAGTGTATATGTCTCTAATGGCCAAGACAGTGGCAAAGGTTTTGCCAAAAATTTTAGATATGTATCGATGCGTTTTTATGGAGGGAAGGCAGACAACATTGGTAGAATAATGATCATCCAGACAGAAGCAGAATAAAAGTAATTATTGCTGTTATTGGTGGGTCTTGATTCAGGGAAAGAATTCAACAGAGTAATCTGTGATTATATGAGTAGGACTATGAAAGCATTTACATTTCTTGATACAATAATAAGATTAACTAGTAGGATATATGAAGGATTGGTGGCAAAAATCAAAGTGGGAGAGTCCCTCTCTGATAAGTTATATTTGAACAGGGGAAGCAGGCAGGGATGTCCTCACCTTTGTTATTTGCATTATATTTAGAACCACTGACAAAAAAGTAAGGGACTCAAAAATTCAAAAATATAATTTATTTTTATATATATATATTTATTTTATTTATTTTACATAGATAGTTGAGTTATATATATATATATATATATATATATATATATATATAGGGTTCCCCTTCAAACCATCGAACGTTTAAAAAATCGAAGTTCAGATCAAGACCGGAACATTGAGTTTTAAAACATCGAAGGTTTGAAGGGGAAAAAAAAGGTACGTGTAGGTGGGAGAATGTTTGTGTTTTTGCAGGGCACCAAGGTGTCCTGCATACTGTGTGTGTCTATGTGCCATCTGTGTGATGGCACTACAGATAGGGTATGGAAAATCTCCCGTTTAGCGCTTCTGCATATAGTGCTAAATGGGGGATTTCCCTTTACTCCACTGTAGTGCCGTCCTGGAGTTGGAATATTAAAGTGGGGGGGGTGTGGGGCACAGCCCTCCACATGGGGAGTGCAGGGGGCAATACCCCTTCTGCATACAGTTGTTACAATTTCTTTTTCTTTCTTTTTTTTTTTTGTTTTTGGTTACACTTGTAACCTTCCATGTTTCAAAATTCGATGTTCTGGTCTCGATGATCAGAATTTCGATGTTTTGAAATTTCGATGGTTAGAAGTGGAACTATTTATATTTATATATTCATATATTTAAAAGGTAATCAAGAAAAGTTACCTTTGTTTGCAGACAATATTATTTTCTACAAGATAAAATGAAAAAGAACATCTCAGTATGTTGTGGAACATTCTGATACAGTTCCAGGTTTTTTCAGTATATAAAATTAATGAAGATAAAACAGAGGCTATAGCTGTAAACAATGTACCCACATATGAATTGGTTCAGCAATACCCATAATTATGGGGGCATGATAAAATGAAGTATTTAGGAATACGGGTTAAAAAGAATTATGTTATGGCAGCAAAGGCTGTGTGGGAAGAGGCTAAACTAAAGACGAAATAAAAATTGAGAAACTGGAAACTCTTACCTATGGATATGGATAGCACAATCCAAGCAGTTAAAATGTTTTTAGTGCCTTTAGTTTTATACATGGGTCAGGGATATTTTTATCAACCAGGTGAGAAGTTGTGGATAATAATTAATAAAGAGATGAAGGATTTTCTCTGGGAGAGGAACAGGGCAAGAGTCAAGTGGGATAAGTTGATCCTTCCAGAGCTACACAATTAAGGCTGTTATACATAACACAAGCAGAAAGCTACAATTCAAAGAGGAAAGGGATGATGATAAATTCCAGAAATAAGGAGATAATGAGATTTTGGATGCAGATGCTTAACAGGAATAACAACAGTCACACAGAATATTATATTCATAAATTAACAGAAAGTATCCTAAGAACTATGCTAACACAGGAATGGATAAATGGGGATTCTGTAGATAGGGATAATTGCAAGTAGGGGTACAGAGCATAGACAAGAGTGGGCTGGAATTTACTGGAGGAGTCTGACAAAGGAACCAAAGTATTGGGAACAAATAATTAGAGAGGGAAAGGTAATAGAAAGTCAAGAGGCCATGAAGATATTTGGACTGCAGGCTAGAGACTGCCTTCCCTGTAAAGGATTAATATCAGAGTATAGGTAAAGATAAAGGGATAGGGGTATCCTAAGTGAAAGACATGCACTGGTTGAGTTTTTAGTTGACTGTAGAATAGAAGCTGTTGTTAAAAAAAGGATAATTAGTAGAGCATATAAAATACTGCATGATGACTATAGGAATCAATAAGAAGAGGTCATAACATATTAGGAAGATAGATTAGGTAAGCAATTTACAAGAAACAATGGGAGGACATATATATTGTTCTAAATATGCAGAAAAGTCTAAAATATTTAGGACTTTTACTTGGAAGTGTTTGCATAGGTTTTTTTATACCCCAGGCAGACTCCAAAGAATTTTTCCTCGGGTAGAAGGCAAATGGTGGAGGTGTGATGAGTAAGACAGAGATAACTGTGAGCATATGTTTTCACAGTGTAATCAGTTGGCAAAGTTTAAAAATTTCCTACAGATTACTCTGTCAAGAATACTTGCCAATCGAATGAGTATAACTAAGGAAATTATTTTTGGGCTGGGAAACAGCATCTGAATTGCCTAGAGATAGTAATGCCTTGCTAAGTTTAATTCTGATGGCTGAAAAAAAAGCATAATTACTAGAAAATGGAACTCAAAGTCTAAACTAGCTTTAATTGAAGTAGGGAATATTGTAACAGAGATAAAAGAACAGGAAGTGCAGTCCTTAGAAAAGGGTATGAGCAAATTACATAGAAAAAAATGGAAACTGTGGGAGGAATACATACAAAAAATATTTTAAGGAGGAATGAGGTTTAAGAAAAGACAGGACTGAACACTTTATCTAATGTTGGATTGAATATATTGTACAGAAGAATATTTGTGATGTATAATGTTTTTAAATGTGAACTTGTTAATATGGTTTGCTTACTTTTATATAAATTTATGTTTGCCTATGTCACAAGTGATCATTCAGTAAAAGTGTTTAAAGATCATAATTTAACCATCATTTTTATCACAGAATTCAACAAACCTGTCAGAGATCCATTTCATATTGACGCTAAGCTCATCTTTGCCTGCAAAGTACTGCAACTTTTTAACTTCACATTGTGCCTGCTATGATCTATGTACATTTCCATACATATCCCTAGCATGTGCTACACTAGTTCGTAATAATTTTCTGCTCTCATTTCATGTTGATTTTTTATCAGAATATTGAGCCTGCTTGCTTTGTTACTATTAAATACTATCACTTCTGTTTTGTATTAAACTTTAGTCTTGCTTCAGCAATTATTAATATATGATTTGGATATCTCATGCCACAGACAAGTGATATTGTACATAACTTCTGTTTTTGTTCAGGACTTTCAAAATAATTGCAGTTATTGTTACTTGCTTCACATTGATGAGTGCAGCATTTGTAACAGTGTTTAACTATTGTATCTACTGCTTGAGCACTACCAACATCATCTCTGTTTTATATATACTAGTGTGCATACTTGTGTGCGTGTGTGTGTGTGTGTGTGTGTGTGTGTGTGTGTGTGTGTGTGTGTGTGTGTGTGTATAAAAAATTAAACAGAAATAAAAACAGAAAAAAGGGTTTATATTAGAACATTGAAGTTTCAAAACTTCGAATGTTCTAATATCGACCCCATTCAGCAAACGCTTACAACATCGAACATGCAGAACAGCGAATTTTTTCTTAGTGAAAAAATTTGCTGTTCCAAAACACATACACATATCACAAGCACACCAAACAAACAGCAATCCACACATATACACCTAAAATCTTACATCTAACCCTGCACTAAACTGTACATACACCACTAACTATCCACTTACCTTAACCCAAACCCTAACCCTAAGGTCCATCACTATCGCACACTCACCTCACCCGCGGCCTAACCCTAACTCACCTAACCCACCCTAACCCTCACGTCCATAATATCGCACACATACCTAACCCGCACCTTAACCCTTACTCACCTAACCCATGCCCAATCGCACACTTACCTGAACCCGACCCATAACTTTCCATCACAGTGCTGAAAATAGTGAAGCGACAGAAATGGACAACCAAATTCTTTCCCTAGGAAAAAATTTGTTTTTCTGTAGCTTTGCTATTTTCAGCGTTCGCTGAATAGGGGTTGATATTAGAACATTCGAAGTTTTGAAATTTCAATGTTCTAATATAGACCCAGAAAAAACACGACAAGGCAGAAACTGAAATGCAGTGAGGTTTAGGACTGGACAGCATCAACCACAAATACTGTGTCTGAAAGCCAAGTCATAAGTACAAAAGAATAAAATCTATACTGGATATGTTTCTCTATTTGCAAACTGTGCAAAGAGGATCTGTAGCTTATAAACATGCAATCTGCTGAGATCTGTTACTGAATTTGATTAGAGAATGGCCAAAAGGCTTATGTCTCCCAATGCACCCCTCAAAATGCTATGAGAGAAATAAAACTATTGGCATCTGTTATTGTAATATTTTATTTTATTTTAACTGGGCAGCTGATATGAACCTTCATGAATTGTTTTCAGCAAAAATAAATGCAGTATAAACATGAAGTCATTGAAGTCCCTCTAAAAATATGCTAATTCAAAAACTAAAGTATGCTGTTCTGCTACAAACACTAGCTTTCTACAGATAACTGTGAGCATGGTATTCAAGTCTGTACACATAAACTAACAAATACACACTTTCTCTGATAAAGTTGCATATTCTTTGTGATTTTTTGAGTCACAATTGTTAACTCAGTCATTATATTCAATTTTATGGTTGTATTTTTTTGGTATCTGTTCTTTTTTTTTCTTCTTTCATTTGAAAATAGTACATAATTACTATTCTGTGCACTGAATAATGTCATATAATGTGTACTTACTTTATTGGGTGTATATGTAACTCTTGAACCCAATGAACATTACTTGATGCCTACAAATTGCTTTTTATTTTTTGCAGTTAGCATACAGGATTAGGTTTGTAGAGTGATTGATGAGATTTATACTGTAGGACAGATTTTGTTTTCTTCTGTCTCTGTCTACTTACTGTTTAACCCTGAACAAGTTAATTAATCAAAATCTGCCCCTGAGTTGTTGTCTTTTGGCTTTTCCCAGTTAGGGGTCACCACAGCGGATCTCCGGTCCGCTAATGATTGGCAGTAATTTTCAGAACGCTGAGGTGCCAGCTCGACGTTCAACCTTCATCGAAGGCACACCCATTTACGCATATCTTTCAAACGCCCACCCAACTGAAAAAAAGTTAATGTGTATCAGTGCTCTGTGCATTTAATAAATACAAATAAATAATGTCTGCACATTTAATAAATATAAATAAAAAAATACCTGCATAGGTAGCCAGATGTACACTGTTGTTATTGAGTTGAACAGATCTGAGTTTGGGTTATGACAGAAAAGGGTCTAGTGACTAGTCCAGCAATCTAGTCATGAAATAGAAATAAATAAAAAATAAACATGTATAAGACAGATAGATAGACAGATAAATAGTCACCCGGATTGATTAAACAGTTTAGAATAGTCAGTCAGCCAATATGTTCAGCCTGCTTTAAGGAGTTGAAGTAGACCACATTAGCTGAAAAAATAAATATGTACACAATAATGTGTGGTCAGGTTTGAACTCCAGACCCAAGACATTTGATGCAAAAATCCTAACTCCTAAGATGGCCTGCTGTTTAATACTTCATTTTTTTCCAAAAGTCTGAAAATGTGTTAAGAAAAGTGACTCTGAATTTGATAATGCAGCCAGAGATAACCCAAGGTCCATCTTTTATAGCCAGATAAGTGCAGCAGTGAGTAAAAAAAAAAGTATTTATGTGCTAACCAGGAAAGAGTTCAGATCTGCTTGGACTTAGCTCTGAAATACTTTCTGGTTAAGTTACTTGCTCATAGTCACACAGTAAGCAAACTGAGTCTGGCAAGAATTGTATCCTGAACTTCAGAAAGCAGCCATTAACAGCCTTAATTCTTTGCACTAACTGTGAATCCTGTGGTGTGGTAAAAGAAAATCAATATGATAACCGTGCTGCTTGCCCTTAACAAGGGCAAAGGGTGAGAAGGATGATAAAAAAACAGCCAGGAGAAAAGTAGTTTGTATTTAGCGTACCATATTACATTGCATTAGACAGACAAGTAAGGTAGAGACTTGTAATCTCTCTTAGTGCTGCAGCTACTTAAGGGCTGACCTCTGTACTACCTTTTCCATCATACATCACCAGAAATCCAACTCTGCCTGAAAAGTTTCAGCCATCTTAGCTTCTGTCACCTATTTTGGTAATTAATTATAGCCTTTTTTATGCTCATCTTGCCCCTTCGTCCTGATGTAGCCTTGTTTTTCAGGATGTGACCCAATCATGTTTGCACTTATTGTCTATGCATCTATATCATACATTCCATCTGTCTTCATTATTTCACTGACAAAAGGTCATGCTGACTTATCTTCTTCAGATGTATCAGGCTCTCTGTTCCTGTCACCATCCTAATCACCTTCCTCTGTATGCAGTCTAGTATTTTGGCCACTTTTTCCCTTTAAGGCTCCCACAATTGCACAGAGCTCAAGCTGTAGGCTAAACAGTGACTGAAAACAGTTGTATTAACACATTCCTATCTCTGAACTTACAGAAAACTACTTGTGTGTATAAAATAGCAGTTATTCCAGCTTTGCTGCTTTTCCCATTCATGGATGGTTTTGGTCTCTCACTGAATCCTCAGGCCCTTCTTATGTACTGCAGTCTTTAATCTGTGTTCACCAATTCCACATTCTGCTACTGCCACACGTGGATGGGAACAAGTGAAACTGACACCTATTAGACTATGCCTCCAGTCTCCCTAGATCTGTCTTCAGGCCACCATTCACCAAACTTGGTGGCAAATGCAAATAACTGATGCATTTTTTTTATTCCAGAATGAGATCAGTGACAAACACTCTAAACAGGAGAGAGAGAGAGAGAGAGAGAGAGAGAGAGAGAGAGAGAGAGACCAAGACTCACACTTCTGAAATACAACTTGACATTCTCTTAAAGTTTGAGAGATCTCTCCTTGAATAATAACTTACGTATATCCCCCCTTTCCCACCATATGTTGCCCACATATATACCTCTCCCAGTTTTGCATGGAGAATGTGGAGTGGGACTGAGTAATAGACTTTCTTCTAGTCTAGGAAGATCCCATTCAGATGGTCATCACCCAGTCATAGGACTAGGTGAAGTTATCCTGACAGGACCTACCTTATATGAATGCATGGTGGAACTTACTGAGTAGATCACTTTGCTTGGGCAACATTGTAAGTTTATTCTTCAGGACTGCGACATTGTTTCATCCACCGCTGAACTCAGACTCACTGGCCTATAATTCCATTATGCCTCTTTTGTAGACCGTCACCCTAAATGCTTATTTCCAGTCTCTGCGGACCATCCTTGCCTGAGAAACACATTTCATCATTATCTTAGGCACTTTATCACAACTCAAGTAGTCTTTTCTATGCTCCTCTGCTGGACACCATCTCTTCTCTCTGTTTTATCATTGTTCAGTCCTCATTGTGTCCTTTCTACCTTTGCACTTATTTCCTTGTCTGTTCCTCCTCTTCCTTCAGTCTGCCCTGCCTTCCTAAAATGTACCCTTCATCCTGATTGAACTCCAGTGCTAAATATTACTTCAGAGCATGTGTCTCCCCCATGACACCCTGAAATGTTTCTCCTTCCCATCTTAGTTCACTAAGTTACCTGTCTGCCTTATTCCTTTCTTCTGTATTCTTGAAGAAATCCTTCACCCCGACTTAAAGTGTACTGGAAATATTTTTCCGTCCCCTTTCCCTTTGTTACTTTTATGCATTCACTACCTTTTCTGTGGCTTCTACAAAAACATCTCAATGACCTTCTCACGTGTCTCATATCTTTATACATTGTTCCTATGTCTGTTCTCACCATTACAGTGAGAAACATCAGCATACTTTTTCCTTTTCTCTACCTTGGCAGTTTCTTCTAGTGTTTTCCATACCTCCTCAGATCATACCTTTTTATGCTAGCCCATATCTTATGTAGTCTTTTACTCTATTCCTGCTTAAATGGATATCCAGTTATATAACCTTCCTATTCTGTTATTAGTATCCTCACTGCTATGCTACCTCCTGTGGGTTTCTGATATGTATACTTTGACTTTAAGAAAAAATTCCACTCTTGAATGTAAAACAACTCTTCAGACACAGTCTGAATTAGTGATGGTGATCCCCACTACCATTCAGGGGACATTAGCCATGCATTTATGCAATTAGCCCCCAGAATGCTTCAACATGGAGAAAGCTAGTTTCTGTTGCAGAAACTTCTGATGAACACTCTGTGGTTTTAACAAGATTTTTGTTATCATTTCTGAAGATGTCCTGCATCTGAAGTACTCCCAAGACCTTGATTTATGTGGTCATTCTTGATTCCTTATCCATGCCCACTGTGAACCATACTGCTATATGCGTTGTATTACCCAGAAGCATTATAGAAGCACTCCTTCCCCAATGCAGTGCTTGACATACAGGATTCTTTCTAAGTCCAAACTATGTTTGTTCAGACCTTTGCAAGTCAAATTATTTACTCATTCTTTTTAACCTGTTTACTGGGGATGTTGGGAAGAAGTCACCCATCCACAGCCTGATTATGATTTACATCTCCATCCAGCCAGTGAGTCTATCTCTGATGAGTTTGCTATTCTTGTATCAGGTGACCTACAGAGACTGCTACTGTGTAATCATTTTATTGTTGCTTCAATCAGTTTCATTAGTAAGTGGCTTGCCTTTAATTCTATGCATGTATCCTCCTTCCCATGCTCTCTGTTCCCTTCTGACCTCGTCTCTCTTTATATTTATCCCTTTCTCTCAATCTCTCATTCTCTCTTTCATTCCCTTTGCTCTATCTCCTCTTCTTTTGTCCCGTGCTTCTCCAACCCATCTCTTATATATACTGGCAGTCCGCCATTACCGGCCACCCTGTATTTCTTAGTTAATCAGTACTTTGCTACTACAGTATCACACTTCCACACACCCTTACCCTGAACTTCTTTTATACTATTGACTTTGGTTTAACTCTTCACTATTAAGGCCTCCAGCTTAGCAATCTTCCTTTTGAATCTTTTGGCAGTCATGATTATCACTGACACTTTTACCCTTCTTTCACTCTCTTTTACTCCTTCCTTCTTGTTTATTAATTTCTATTTTCCCAGGTGTTCTCTAGTTATCTAGTGTCCTTGATTTATTCTGTTTTTCCTGTATGGGATATCTTTAATACATCCCTTGTTCTCCGTCTTCATTAATTCCTTTCTAAAATTCTTTCCACTGTCTGAGCTCTCTCTCTCTCTGTCTATTACCTGTCACCTCCCACCAGTGTGTTTTAATGTCTTCTCTTCTTTTGCAACTGTTTCCCCTCCATCTTCCTTCAACTATTGACCTTGCTGTCATTCTCCTTTTCTGTGTCCCTTCTGATTGACCTCTTGTTATTATTTTCTTCTCCTTTACTGTTGAAAATGTGTCATTTTGTTTAATTGCCCCCCATTACATATTCTCCACTTTGCTATCTTGTTCTGCTGTTCTTGAACTGCCTAAATATTCTCTCCATACTTCTACCTCATTGTAAGGACACAGTTGTCATACTATATTTTTTCACTTTGTCTTCTTCCTGTTTTACTAGAACAGTTTACTGAACACTTCCTTGTCCTTCCTGATTCAGTGTAGAACCGCACAATTTTCTCCTTCATAAAACATTTACCTCTAAGAGTGTCATCATACTGTTATTGCTGCCCTAATCCTTTCCATTGTTTCCTCTATTCTTCCATCTGCCAGCTCATTTATTCATTAATTGACTACTCCATATTGGCATCCATCTTCTTTCTTGAGCAGCTTGGTCACTACTATGTCTGCCCTGCTAACGATTAGGGCTAAGGCTCTGTCTATTTTCATCAAGCTTGTCACCCTTCACTAATCACTTGATGCCTGTTACTGACCATATCTGCCACCACCAGCACCTCCTCTTGCCCTTTAATGTTGACTTCTGATACGTTTCTTATATATGTCTTCCCTGTTACAATCTCTTCTGCTTCCCATCTATGTGCATCCATTTCTTCGCTACTTTCTTTTCTTCTTCTCAACCTCTTGCTGTGTCCTGTCTGACATCACACTTTTCTTTTCCCTGTCACTTGTTATTGTTGCCTACTTTGTCCTTCTTCTTTGGTTTCATTTTCTACTGACTTTCTTCTTTCTACAGTTGCATTTTCCTCACTTTCTGCTTATTCTGACCTCACCTTATACTATTTAAAGTCCTCCAATCTGCCTCATATTTGCTGTACTCTTCTAACCACTTCTCACATGTTCCTCAATCCCTCATTTATCCTCATTCTAATTTACCCCTACTTTGTCCTTTCCACTTTGTTTCTGCTAATCTCTCTAGACTCTTCTTTCATTTTCTACATCAGTGTGGCTTGAAAAGTCAAACAATTTCTCCCACGTCCTTTCCAGCAGTACTCTCAATGTACAGTAAACCTTATATCATCATCTACTTCAAAACTTACTGAGATACACACTTGTTCATATCCTGGACATCTCACATACTTATCTTGTCCTGTCCTATAGCTTGTCTTCTTCCTTTCCTCCCTTACTATACTGCTACTCTTCCTGGTTTTACCAACCTTGCTGTCTAGTCCTGTACTTTTTAAATCCTTGTTGTGTTCCATTCTCTACATGCCCATTTTGTACAGTCTTATATTTCCTGACCTGCCACCCCATATTTCACTTCCTCCAGGCAATGACCTACTTTTACTGTGTTTGCCTCTCCCTCCTTCACACATATGCACACATATTAAAAAAAGAGATACCACAAGACAAAACTGAAGATTTTGGGGATACATAGGTTTGAACTACAGGAGCACTATCTGCTCTCTATGTTCATCTCTTCCAGATGAACCCAATTCCTTTTTGTTCACTGTATGCTGACCCAACACTGTCGGCTAACAAAGCTAAGATATGTTATTAGCATAACTTGTAGATTACTCAGACAAATTTTGATTTTTTTTCTTTTTTCACTAAAATACTTTAATTCATTGGATATGTTTTTGTTTCAAGGACAGAGCAGCACAGTTCTTGAATTCATCCTTAACAATCAGTACTTTTGTGAAAAAAATTAGTATTGCAAAATCAACAGAAAAGCTTCCCACCGCCACCATTTCTGACCAGAGAACCTCAAACCTCACCAAGAAATACCAAAAACCAGGATAAACGCTCAAATACCAATGAAGGACCTTCAAATGGTATTGTTGTTATATATACAGTGGAAACTATAATATTGACAATATTATGTTCATAGGTTCATAGGTTCATAGGTTCATACTAGGCTATCTGCCCTAGGGCATTTATAAGCCTAGCCAGAATGTGTTTGGCTTTCGCCACCCATTTTAAATTTATTTTGCTATGCCCTTTTTCGAGGTTAGTATACTGTGCCTCTGTCTAACAGTGACACAGAAGTAATACCCAGGGTAAACCTACAATCTCCCATCCATTCATCAAGATTCCTCTTGAAGAGAGTCAATGAGGGACTCTGCCTAACCTGGACTGGGATTTTATTCCAGAGTGAAGGGAGCCTCTGGGTTATGAATCTGTCCCTCCAGCATGTCCTATTTATTTCAGTGCTGAGGTTCAAGTCTCTCTCGTAGCTCGATGGGATTTGGATTTTCTGAGGTGCAGCATGTCCATTAATTCCGGGTTGTACATGGCTTTATACGTCAGGCACAGATTGCCTCTGAACAGGCGGTATGCCACTGAGTAGAGCTGGAGTTTCTTTAACGGGCAGCATATGGCATCTGTTTGAGCCCTTTGATCCTCTTGGTGAGGTACTTTTGGGGTCTTTCCAGTTGCTGCAGGTGTCTGGTAAGGTACATCCCAAAAGGGGCATTGTACTCAATTATGGGCCTGATGAGGGATGAGTAAAGAGGCACGATGACCTCCCCTGATCTAGATGTGAATCCCTTCATGATTAGGTGGGCTATATAAAATGTTTTTCTAACCACTTTGGCCACGTGGTTGTCAAATGAGAGATTGCTATCAACTTGGGTCCCCAGGTCCCTAATTACTTCTTCTGTACTTAATGGATTACCACCTATGTGGTAATTTGTGGGCACTTTGTTTTGCCAAAGAGAAGACTATACACTTTTTGGCATTTAGCTTGAGGCCATGGCTCTGGCACCAGTTGTCTGTTTCTATGAGGCCCTTTGGAGGATGCTTGTGTCGGCTGGAGAGTCGATTATGGTGCCCAGTTTGCAGTCATCTGTGAACTTGGTCAGTCACAGTCCTTCCGTGTTGGCCTGTACCTCCAAAATATACCGAACAAGAGAGGTCCCAGGACTGAGCCGTGTGGGACACCACTTGTAACTGGTTTGGAGTCTGACATGGCTCCAGCAATTCTAACCATGTGGGTTCTGTCCTTGAGCCAGTTTGCAATCCTTCTAGTGACATAGGGGTTTATATTTAAGCTGGTGAGCTTATCTATAATGCCCGAGTGGGGTATTGTATTGAAGGCTTTTGCGAGGTCCAGGTAGGCTGTGTGGACCACCTTCCCCTCGTCAATGGCCTTGGTGACTGTTTCAAAGAAATCAACCAGGTTTAAGAGGCAGGATCTACCCTTAACAAAGCCGAACTGGGTAGGATCCAGTGTTTGTAGGTCCCCAATATCTTTATTTATGAGGTCCATGATGATCCTTTCTGATGTACTCTAGAAGATAAAAATTTAAGAGAGAAGAAAAAAAATTGCCTGCTAAACCAAAGACAAATAAACTCTGATATTGATGGGGAGATTACAGATGCAGGGTAATCTTTCACTACACGTGTACACATCTGTATGTGGTTGTTTGCGTGTGAGTGTCTATGTGTTTGTGTAGGAGTGTATGTTTGTATATGTGCATTTGTGTGCATGTATGTGTTTGTGGAGGATGACTGACAATGAAGGCTGAGCAGACCAATGCAAAGAACTACTGATTTGTTCTACTCAGCCTTCCATATCAGGTAGCCACTGGGATACATAAATTATGCAGGTTGTGTCTGTGTGGATTATTTTTTCCATATAAACTTTATTAATGTACAGTCTATGGATTTCATGCCATATATATCACTTACAATTTACTTTAATTCAACATCCAACATAATATCATAATAAAGAATTTGTAAAAAAACAATAAATTATACACAATAATGTAAGCACTATTACCATGATCTACATTATTCTGACTTTACTAACTAGACAGATAGCAACCTTCACTACATATTCTATTACTCATGCATGTATCTTTGTCATCACTACCTACTAAAACACCAAAGTGAATACATTAAGAGCTTCATCCCATGAAACGTACGTATGATAAGACAACCTATTATCTGTTGAAAGAACTTATATATGATCACCCAGCTGAGTTTTATTTTGAGGAGTTTGTGTTTGAAGGGTATCTTGTCATGTACCTGTTTAAGTTGAATAGAAAAACTTAGTTCCACTGTTTGTGGATGGACTTCTAATGTTTAAATGTAAGTTGTAAAAACAAAGCAATTAATCTAGCCTGTTTGTACAGGGAGTAGTTTAGGTACCACTCAGTCATGTTTGCACTGGGGTAAGTGCCATCTGGGAGGTGTTGTCCAGTAGCCCAAATCATAACCTCCATTAGGATTAGCCATTGGGATTTAATGTGGGGGCATTACCATATCGCAGTGTGCCCCCATGGATTGTTGTGTATGTGTACCTTTCTGTGTGTTTGTATATTTGCATCAACTGATTTTGCAGGGGAAAGAGGGAAGAACTAGTGAAACGTTAGATTGTTGACCGCATTCGGTTGACTGCTTTGGTGAGTTGCACTTTATGGGGTTTTTGGTTAGGTATGGTATTAGCAAACTTTGGAGATGACTGCAGACTAGGGGGTCATTGTTGATAATAGGTAACCTATGGGTCGATGAAGATGGAATTCTCTGGCTTCACTAACTCATATTCAACCTGCAAGGATTAGAGTGCCTCCACAGGAAATCACTGCCAAGTTGTGCTGGCAGTGATCCCATTTTTGGGATTAATTTTCCCATTCTTCAAGTTGTTGACACCATGGACTTGATATATATAAGTTCAGGGAGGCACTTCCCTTTCAAAAACAGTTTAAAAAGTGTTATCTCAGCCGTGTGTGTTTTTTTTTTTTGGGGGTGGGGGGGGGTGCAGTTTAGGAATTTCAATCTTTAGCAGAATGAACTATCTCCCATAATGGACGTATTGTTAGGACATCCTCTGACACCCAAATCCTGCTGAAGAAACTCTCCCAAGTAAACTTTTCATGTTCTAAAAATGGGCTCAAACTAAATGTTAAAAATTGTAGTATAATCATTTTTGGTAAAAAGCCCTTGTCTTAATCATACTATACTGACAACACCCCCTGCAAAAGGAAAGTTTTGTCAATGATAACTTCTTCTCTTTTGATCTTCATGTGATGATGGTTGTCAGGAAATCCTTTTATTTAGTACAGAGAATTGCGAAAGGAATATCATCAAGGTCTAAGAAGGTAACCTCTTACAGTCAGCATTGAGCAAACAAGTTAAGTACAATGCCTCCTGAAAGATGCTTTTCGCTGAACATATAAAACAATTAGAAGATCCATAATAAAAGTTCCTAACTAAAAAGATCATGCACCTAAAGTCTATGAGCTATCAACACAGGCTGAAAGCTGCTGGAAGCTCTATCCCTTTATTCAGTCTTATAGAGTTTTGAGAGGAGATTTCTGTCTTGCTTACCATGCTGTTAGAGACACAGCTGTCCTGCACCTCCTCTGTCTCTGCAAGTCCAATAGCTTCTTCATTACTAGAACCAGAGATATACATCTTCATGAAGAGATAAATAAAATATTATGGATGGACAGTTTTATAACCCGGCACCTCCCAAGCCTCTACAATAAACTTCCACTACATGTTAAGCAATGTAACTCACTACGTTCCTTTCAGCATAACCTAGATAACTGGGTGGGTATCCACAAATATACCTCGAGATTGACTGGTATGTCCCTCCTGGTGAAAGGAGGTGTAGCCTGAGGGAGTACACTAGCAAAGAGCAAATGGTCATGAGACTCAGTGTCCTTGGAATATCTATTAGTATACGGCACTATGAATCTAGAAGAGCTGTTTTTTTTTGATTAAGTCCAAGTGTTAGCTGGTGTTTGGGATTTGAAATTGTTGCTGCTGTGTTTTTTGAGAGTGTACTGGCACTGATTAGGACCTTGTTTATTTGTTTTTGCAACTGTGGAGTTGGTATATTTAAGATTGTGGTGTGGGGGTTTACAGGGGCCCTGCACTCTTTTTGGGGGGATAACTGCATTTCATACATAGCTGATGTTTTGTTAGTTCATAATTTGTGTAGTTGAGACTTGTGATTGTTTTTTTTTTTGTAATTGTCTTCATTTGCTGTTCTTTATTTTTGATGATCAAGTACTGATATAACCATAAATATATGTATACATATATATATATCTATGGGTCTACCTGACATGGTCGACAGTTCATATAATCGACACTCATTTGGTCGAGAGTTCATTTGGTCGACAAGCAGATTTGCCCCCTTCCCCAATGTTGTGCAACCCTGGAGTTGATATTTATAGTTAGGGGGGTGGGGCACAGCCCCACATTGGGGTGTGGTGGCCCCCACCTAAAATGCTCGTCGATCAAATGAACTGTCGACCAAATAAACTGTCGACCATATGAACTGCCGACCATGTCAGGTAGACCCATATATATATATATATATATATATATATATATATATATATATATATATATATATATATATATGTGTGTGTGTATAGATATATAGATCTTGGCAATCATCTTTTTAAGACAGAAAGCTGATTGCTATGACTATATATATAATCAGATGTACATAGTCATAGCAATCAGCTTTGGAACTAAATCATATTTATTAATAAATAAACATATTTCAGAAAATGTGTAGTCCTTATCAAGCAAGCTAGTCTGCAGTCCAACATAAATAAACAATTTTTAGGCAGGCTTTTTCTCAGTACAGTCAATTTTTGCTTTCTGGTAAAGTATCTGACAAAAGCAAAGGAGTGGATACAGAGATTTGTAGACAACATATTAGCTCTTTTCACAATTCCAGGAACAGGGAATGCTAATATAGCTTCACCTTCAATTACAGCAACATGGCAAAAAAAAAAAAATAGAAGTACCCTTTTAATTTGCCTTAATTTTTCCTTCTGATCTAGATAACTACAACTAGAGTCCATTCTGGATCCCCCTCTGTTTCAAAGGTCACAAATCTACTTTGCTCTAAATACCCCAATGTGCAGATGCCCCTCATTAATTTTATCATTGCTTACTTCTAGGTTAGTCTCCTTGAAGGGAGCATCCTCCATTGTGCTATCAGACCCTTCTATGCTGGCACATTTGAATAGAGCAGCCACCACTCCAGAACAGTACAGATATACACATACACAGACAGAGATGTCTCTGTATATACCACTCTAGTACAGTACACATATACACATACACAGACATTGGTGTCTCTATATATATATCACTCTAGCACAGTACACATATACACATGCACAGAGATTTCTCTATATATACCACTCTAGTACAGTACACATATGCACATACACAGACATAGGTGTCTCTATATATATATATATCACTCTAGTACAGTACACATATACACATGCACAGAGATTTCTCTATATATACCACTCTAGGACAGTACACATATACACATACACAGACATAGGTGTCTCTATATATATATATATCACTCTAGTACAGTACACATATACACATACACAGACATTGGTGTCTCTATATATATATCACTCTAGTACAGTACACATATACACATGCACAGAGATTTCTCTATATATACCACTCTAGTACAGTACACATATACACATACACAGAGATGTCTCTATATATACCACTCTAGTACAGTACACATATACACATACACAGGCAGAGATGTCTCTATATATTTCTATCTATGTATATATGAGTAAGGCTTGTTATTCAGTCACTAATGATTGCTTCCTATAAGAGCAATCATTAGTCTGTGACTTTTTTCTAAAATATTGACTTTGCATTGTCTTGATTACTCCTTCCTTGAAATTATGTGACCTCAGAGTTGGCATATATAAATAGTTTGGGCATGGCCTGAACACACTTTTTCCTGTATTTTTTTGTGTGTGTATGTACGTGTGTGTCTATGTATGCATAGCTATGGCTGCATGTATCTGTCTGTCTTAATTTTCAAGTGTCCCAGAACAGTCATACACTGGCATAATGAGCTACACTCACCCTACATTATGTTACCAGCAGTTTCTAAAAAACATACAAGTCTGAATACTTTCTTTTTTTTAACAGTTCTGAATATTAGGGAAGAAGATAAGAGGTCTTTGCCATGCAAAAATAAACTAGACTAAAATAAAATAAAATGGTTGTTCAGTTATTTATTTATTTTTTCCATGTGAGCTGTGTCTCTCCCAGCTCATTTACTTCTATCTTACACCAACACTGGTGAGGAAGTGGATGTTTAAAACAAGGCCTTGGCCCCTTCTCAAGAGCTGCTGAGCTGTGTAAACTGAGTAGGATAGCAAAAATACTAGAGCTTAGATTGCATTGCACAAAACCTACCAAGGACAGATTACTGTTAAGCAAATATTTTTTTCAAATTATCAGGCAGAAATCTGCAGGAAGAAGTCTTCATATTTATCCCAGGAGATGTTTGTGGGAGTGAATCTGCCAGCAGAACTCTTCTTGAAGTGTGCAGGCTTAGAAGCCTGGCCTGTATTGTCACTCAGTTGTCCTTGTTCTATAGTTGAAAAACTCCTTGGTACTTTGCAGCCAAACTCGCCTCAGCCAGGTTGAATGTACGGGCAAGAGCATTCCCAAGGATGATTCATGGTTCTGCATAGGAACTCTGTTCATGTTCATGGCCCGAGTGTTCATTATTACAATGATTTTGGTGCTCTGGTTTCTACTATACATACAGCTTGTAGACTGAAAGCCTTCTACACCAGGCTGGTTGCATCTTGCTGGGAAGTTGCGGGTCTGGTTGTTTGCCAGCTCACACTGTGGTGGAATTTCCCTTTAAATCAAAAGGCAGTCTCAGTCTCTCTAATAGTTGTGTCTCGATGCTGATCATACAGACAGATACAGATTTATCTCAGACATTCCATTTGTTAAAAAAGTTCTTGAGAAGGCTGTATATATATATATATATATATATATATATATATATATATATATGGGACTGGATTCATATTTGAATGACAATCATATTTGTGATCTTTTCCATTCTGGTTTTTGGTCAACATATACTGCAGAGGCTGCTTTCACTAGGGAGTTTGACATTCTCCTTTTGGCAAGAGATCAGCATTGTTATTCAGTCTTTGCCCTTTCAGATATCTCTTCAGCATTTGACTTAATGGACCATAGGTTCATTTTTGATCACTTAAGAAAATGGCTACGGCATCACATTTATCAATGGTTAGTCCCTACACTTCTGGACATACTCAGAGGGTGGTGTCAGTGGTTACTCTCTGACCTATGATGTCCCTCATTTCTTAATTCTGCATCCACTGCTATTTGCCTTGTACATGCTTCTGTTAGGGCACATTATTCAAAGAATAGGTTTACAGCATTATTATTACACTAATAACATACAAGTGTGGCTGTCCTTCTCATAAAAATCTATGGCAACCTTAGAAAAGTAGCTGCAGACAGAGAATGCATCCATACGTGGATGACTGATAACTGGCTTATGCGCAGTTCCCACAAGAGAATTGCTTGGGTGATTGACTTCAGTATAGTTCATTGACATCATCGCAATGATTAAAAAGGGATGAGCTCTCTTGCACATAGGTTCATAGAACCTATGTTCATAGGTTCATAGATTAGTACTAGGCTAACTACCCTTGTAGGCCATTTCAAGCCTAGCCCATTACCCCATGTGAGAATCAAACCCTGCACCTTGTGTCTGTAAGGTAAACACCTTAACCATTATGCCATCCTCCCACCCCAAAATTACACCTCTGCCAAGTATTGAAGCCAGGACCCTCTGAACCACAACATATTGCATTAGACCACTAGGTCAACTCAGCTCTTACCACAAAAGAGCTAAGTCCAGCTGCATATCTTCCAATGGCGGTGCCTGTGACATTTCCCTCCAGCCAGGATGAATATGCTAACATTAAGGCTGAAAATATCTTAATGGTTGCCAGATTCAACTTCAGCTAGCCTAGAGTTCACCCTTTCCACGCAAAATCATTTAGTCCCCCCACCCTAAGCACCTGTAGTGCAGGTAATTGGTAGCTTACGCTCCTTTGACAAAGTTTAGCCTTTTCCTTTGATTGGAATTACTAACAGTGTACGTAAACACCCTCCTTTCTGGTGAGGAATTTGGTAAGCTTAAGTTTATATATTGGAATTTCCAGAAGATAACCTTTTAATTGTCTAGCTGAACCCTTTCCTGATTTAAATAGTTGGCTTAAAACTTCATCTACATGTCCACAGTTTCAATTCTTTATATATGAGTATAAAGACTGTTTGCATATTCTGCACTTGGAAAATTGTTTGATCTTATTTAACTTGGAACCTTTTCTAAACTTGTACTCCTAAGACAACTGGAGTAGATAGGCTGCTATGGATGTGCATTAATGTGCAAAAGCATGAGTTTCCTTATCCAGGACCAGTGCTTTGTCTTAAAGGCATAATGAATTCCTAGTTGTATCAACAATCCAGGCATTAGAATAGAACATGTGAAGAGTATTCTCGAAGCTCTATAATGAAAACTGCAGAGTTCTGATTGCGTTGCCTGGTAACAAACGCATGGTAGTTGATATGAGAGCTGTCAGTAAATACTAATTTACTCTTTTCATCCTACTTCTTTGGAGGATGGGTAAGAGTAGGAGCATGCTAGAAATACTAAGGCAGTATTTCCATACTGTTGTTGTTGTGGGCAGAGTTAATGGTATGTCGGACATATTAATGCTGTATTTCCATTCCTTTGTGCTGTTTCCTTGAACCTTAAGTAAAGTATATATTGCAGTCTTTTGCAAAACATTTTTTTTCTAAAAAATGTGGAATGATAGCCTTTTGATACATATTTATTTGAAGTCTGCCAGAACAGATGGAGATATCCTGAGAATGAAGAACTAGATGTATTATTACAAGATGTATGTTGTCAATGGTAACAGCTGGGGTTTTCAGTCAGTCATAAAAGAAAAATGAGGAAATTGAGCATTGCCTAGGTCTTCTTATTTTATGTTGAATAAAGTCACTTGTTATTTCTTGTTGGATTATATCCGGCGATATTTCACTTGAGGGCCTCACCAGTTCGTTTAGCGCAGAAGTGGGCGTGTCGCGAATTGAGTGACAATCCGGTCTGCATATGTATTTAGCCTTCAAGTAATCGTGCGTGCATACATGATATGAGAATATTAACATAAATTAAATGTACATACTACTTCCAAAACACAAAAGGTTAATGCACTACAAACCCTTACTGCAGACAATAGAAGAATCAGTTTAATTTATTAACAGTCACCACCTTGTTTGCCATGCAACTTTCTACAGGAAAGACGTATCCAGGTAAAAACGGACTCTGTTTAGAACTTTCATTCTTTTAACATACGTCACAACAACTTCAGCAGAAACAGACACACAGTTCTTACGATATTAAAGTACCAAATCCAACACATCACATGACCAATTAACTTAAAAGTCATTAAACATAAGCTTGAATCTGTTTTTTTAAATGTACCAACAAAATAGTTATTAAATTCTTCTATTTTTAAAAAAAAAAAAAACATTTGATGTTTATAACATAATTCAGGCCTGGTGACTTGTCAGAAGATAAAACATATCTGCCACAGTGCTTTCTTAACTTAAAAGTCTTGTACCTGGATACGTCTTTCCCTTGCCGACAATGTTTTTTGTTTGTTAAACATTATAGTCTGTGGCATCAGAAGTGATCACATATTGGGTAGACTGTTGAGAAAAGTTGATTTAACTGTGGGAAAAAAACAGATATATGTCATGCAGTTAATAATTCTGAGTTGCCCGTTTTATAAATTATAGATGAGGTAAAAGTGTATAAAACTGAAACTGTAGAAATGAAGAGAAATGTAAGCCTAGAAGCTGTACAACATGTAGATACTTGCATGGCAAACAAGGTGGTGACTGTTAATAAATTAAACTGATTCTGAAGACAACATTTTACTGTTTTATTTATTATTATAATACATGTCAGTGCCCTTCGGAGGGAATGCATATTCATGAAGGACATATCACGGGGGTGGGTTTTGGGCGGGGCTTGCTACTGTGCATCTGGTGAGGCCCCCAAGTAAAATATCGCCTTATATCCTTTATCTTCATTCTGGGCCTTGATTTGGTTTGTAGAAAGCAACTGTCACTATATTTATATCTACTATACAGTAATGCATTTTCTTAGTATTATAGCTTTTTTTTAATCTTTAAGAGTTATCTTGTTGTTACTGATGTTTTTTTTTTATTTGGACAGTATTCAAAGGACTAACTTTGATGCAAAACCTTAGCATAATGCCTACATCTGTTTTCTATATATGTAAAATGAAAGCAGCCCAGACAAAGGACATTTGTGTCAGACAGAAATAACACTTATAAGGGTGGAAGAGAGGAAGTGTACAGGAGATTAGACAAAATTCAAGAACTATGGATATGTTGTTTTTTCTTTGTGATTTACTTTTGAGAAGAAGCAGATGTGAAATTTAGATAAACCTAGGAAGGAAGTCGTAAACACAAGTGTAACAGGAACTGTGTCTACTTAGATAACATTTAGGCTGGCATTTTCAAATAGTTATGATAATTTTTTTTAATTCAATTGACTAAAAAGGATGTTGTATAATATTGTAAACAGTTTACCTTTAAAATGTTGACTGTACAAAGTCGAACGGCCACACAACCTAAACGTTTCCACAAAATCCATACGGCCAAAATGTCACATACTCGAAAAAACATCGAATGTCGACATGTCTGACCATGCCACACCTACAAACAAGTGCTAATATTGGTCAAAAAGGGGGCGAGATTTTGTGGTTCGAGGTTTTGATCAGGCACAGTTCGGAGTTCATGGAAGCTGGTTTGACATTCCAACCATCAACATTTTAAAGGTAAACCATTGCAAACATCTGTTATTCTGAAGGATGAAATGTTCACACCCTTTTACAGGAGGGTGTATCGGCAGCGCTCCTTACTTATTATAATCAATTTCATTATCACTGTCACTTGGGAAAAGTGGGAGTTTCCTCTTGGAATGTGAAATATGTGAACTCCAAGGTTTTATTTATTTATTTTATTTTATTTTATATTTGTTGGCCAGAGAAGTCTTGCTGGGCACAAAGGCCACTTTTCAGTGGAGGCCTGGGGAGAAAAGCTCCAGTGCATACAGTACAAACAAAATCTTTTAGTTTTGCCACTGAACTAGACATCAACTTCCACACATTCCAGCTGCAGCAGGATGCACTTCTCCAGAATATTTAATAGGCAGTAGGTGAGCAATGAAAGACAGTATTGATTCAATATCTGTGCTACACAGGACTACCATTGTACAGAACTGGTATCTCCAAATAGTCTAACATGGCAACATAGTAATGCCCATGAAACTCCAACTTTTAATGCCCATGAAACTCTTAACTTTTCTCTGTAATGTGACTCATTTTTATGCCTTTGTTTTCAGTGCAAACCTGGATACAGTCTATGACCATCACAAGTTTGCTTCTCCTATATGGTGTAAATTAAAGCAATGCATCACCAAAAGTAAATTCAATGATGCAAGGCAGCACATTCATGCACATTGCCATGAAGATGGTGATGATAAGATTAAAGGTATCCAAGATAAATCTTTGTGTAGCTATTTTTACAATCGTAAAGTCACTTATGTATTGCCCATATTAAATCAACTAGAATTCTCATGGAAGGTGTGGGCTGGATAATCAATAAGAATAATTGACTTTCACTTCGTTTATCAGCTACATGTGTGACATGTTTTACGAAGACAGTCTTGGTGTATTGCTGCAAGGCAATCATACTGGTAGCATGGCATACATAGTTCAGATGATCAGAGTAGAGAATAACATTATCAACTGTTGGAAAATATTTGTCTTCAACATTTTTTGCAGGAAAAATTGTGTAAGCAATGCATTTCTGTTCCAAAATCAGAAGAGGATGATACTCCACAACAAACGAAGCAAAACCAGAGGAATGAAAAGACAAGTCCTTTATTCGAATAAGTAAGCGCTTTCACGTTGCTTGGAACGCTTCATCAGACTTCAACAAACCATAAAATTTAAATCAACTTATATATAAGTAAAACACCAATGAAAAACACATTAGCAAGTCACATGTAAGTTACAAAAATACATCATTTCCTTTCCATAAAAATTATATAAATATATCATAAAGATCTCATGTTAATAAATGAATAGTAGAAGTAAAATATTAAAACATACTAAAACACATATAAACCTTTAGCAAGATCGCAGGAACACAGCGGCTTCACACTTCAGATATGAAAATAATCCACTGCAGAAAGAACAATGACTCCATATAAAACAGGAACGTTCTTTATTTCACGATCAGTGAGCGCTTTCACCCATTAAGGGCTTCTTCAGACTGTACAAAACTGGTTGTAGGGCACAGCCTTAAATACTCAAATTAATTAAACAATTTACGCTCAATTAAAAATCTAGAAAGGTTAACAATACTTTTTAACAAATTATTTGTAAAACATCTATATGTACAAATCTGCTCTATTACAAATGATGCTAAATAAATCACATTTCTTGACTTACAATCAGCATATTCATTAAACTCATATTTAACACCAGTATCTGGATGTATAAAAACATTAGATTTCATTATATATATACATTGGTTGCAAGAGCGACATGCAAATGTACCCTTTCTCTCAGAGGAGATCTTATTCTTAGACACTCTCTCATAACAAAGCATACGTTTTAAAGATTTAGTATTCTTATAGCTAAAGGATGGTTTTTCACCCACTAAGCCTTTTATACCATCATCTAACTGTAAAATGTTCCAATGTCTCTTAATAATGTTGACGATAGAAGTATTATTATTAGTAAAGGGTATCACTAGTCTCCTCTTATCATTATTCTTATCATTATTCACAAAATACAATTGATTTTTTAGATGTGACATTGAGGAAAAAAGACAATACTCTAGAAACAGAAGTATTTAGGAAGGTATGTAGGAAGAATGCTATTCTTCACAGAAGTAGCATGCACCCCCCCCCATATACACAGAAACATTGTGAGTAATCAAGTGAAACGTTTTTCTAATATAACTAGTGATGATTTGGTTTTCGCTGATGCATTAAAAACTATAGAAAGTGATTTTAGGCATAGAGGCTATTGCAATAGAGATATGCGTTCATTGGACACTTTTGAACATACACATCTAGGACGTCCTTTTATTAAAAAACAAGGCAGCATAGATGAGAGACCTGTAGTGAGGAATAATGATAAGAGGAGACTAGTGATACCCTTTACTAATAATAATACTTCTATTGTCAACATTATTAAGAGACATTGGAACATTTTACAGTTAGATGATGGTATAAAAGACTTAGTGGGTGAGAAACCATCCTTTAGCTATAAGAATACTAAATCTTTAAAATGTATGCTTTGTTATGAGAGAGTGCCTAAGAATAAGATCTCCTCTGAGAGAAAGGGTACATTTGCATGTCGCTCTTGCAACCAGTGTATATATGTAATGAAATCTAATGTTTTTATACATCCAGATACTGGTGTTAAATATGAGTTTAATGAATATGCTGATTGTAAGTCAAGAAATGTGATTTATTTAGCATCCTGCATAAAATGTTATTGTTTCTATATAGGAAAGACTAATAGAACCTTAAGAGAAAGGATACGAGAGCATTTGTATGCTATACATAGAGAGAATGAAGGGAATGCCCTAGCCAAGCATGTACTACAAAATGACACCACACATGCCTTTAGATTTTTAGTAATAGGACAGTTAACAGAGACTGAAAGACTTGGTAATATTGGCAATAAGACAGAAAAAGCTGAGGCAAAATGGATAATTAAGCTATCTGCGAATAAAGGTCATGGTCTCAATGATAAATTTTCATTGAGACCATTTTTATTAGATAAACCTTTGAAACATTAAACAGTAGTAATAAGTCTCTCTATGCAATATGTGTTTTAGTATGTTTTAATATTTTACTTCTACTATTCATTTATTAACATGAGATCTTTATGATATATTTATATATTTTTTATGGAAAGGAAATGATGTATTTTTGTAACTTACATGTGACTTGCTAATGTGTTTTTCATTGGTGTTTTACTTATATATAAGTTGATTTAAATTTTATGGTTTGTTGAAGTCTGATGAAGCGTTCCAAGCAATGTGAAAGCGCTTACTTATTCGAATAAAGGACTTTTCTTTTCATTCATCTGGTTTTGCTTCATTTGTTGTGGAGTATCATCCTCTTCTGATTTTGGATTTGTGCTTTTTTTGGGAGGTGATACCTTACCCTGACAGTGTTCTTTTCTTGCTGAACAATGCATTTCTGTTACTTGATCCACTGAAAGTAATACAATATCATTTTTGTTACTGAGCTACATGAACTTATCCACTGTGGGTATATTTATGTTATAGTACATGTACGTAGTATTGCTAAATATCTTGTAACCCGGAAAGACAATCTTCAGTGATATTGATAATTAAAGAATATAACAACTGATATGGTCTTAAAATATCCATAATGAGGAACAATTCCTTCAATGTACATCCATGACATCCTGGATGTAGTGTGTACTCAGAATGCTTGCTGAAATCGTCAAGGAAATGTGAAGCATGTTTCCCTATCACTATTTACTTCTTGTGAAGATAGCAAAATTTTGTTCTAAACTGAAATTTTTGCCCAGACTTTGAAAACATAGTCAGGTATATTTTATATACTCAGCTGAATATACCTTCTTCTGAGCAGCTTTCAAGAATATTATCAATTTTAAAGCCAACAAGATTTCCATAACAATCTTACTAACATCCAAGAATTACAGAAGTACAGAAGATGCTTCAGTTTAAGGCTATTAATCTGAAAATTACTGTTTATATGCTTGCATGAGGTCATCAGCTGAAAATGAGGCATGTTTCTTTATTATATAAGGCAAAAGGTTGTAGAGAAATATCCAACCTATAACAATATGCTGTGTCTTAAATACAAATATAAATTACTACTTAAACTTCTGGAATTATTTTGCTAGCTCTTCGCTTATAACTTTACCATGCAATAAACTATTCAAATTAGTGCAAGATTATCCATTATGTGTTTATCACATTGCTTTTGGTAGTATACTCTTGGCTGTATCACCCATTTTGATTACCTTAAGAGTGCATTTGCTTGCTTGCAGTAGTGTTCATATGGAGCCGAAATTGCTTGAATACCTATTGTCCATACATTACCTGTCAACTTTGTACTGGGAAACCACAAACTATGGAAGGCTTCAAATTCATGGTTTCTTCATTATAATTTGTTATTTACAGCACGATTATTTCATTTTTTTTGTTTCCAAATCTGTAGGGTGGTGGCATGTAAGCAATTTTAAATAATATCTGAGAAATAAATTTATTACCATTTTTACTGCTAGATGCACTGACACTTACTTATTTGTTTTTATTCAACAGTTTAAATTATTTTCCTACCATTGCATTTCTCTAGTTATGATTTTAATGATGTAATATGTTATATTCCCTACATTTTCACCTCATTGCTAGATTTATTATTCATTCAGAGGTATAAAATTATATTTTTTCTGTATTCCTCTTTAGTGTTATGGATTAAGCAGTAGAATAAAAACTGATCGACTGTTTGAAATTATATTGCTAAAAATAGACAGTAGAAGGCAGATTCCCTATCCATTACATAAATACACACATGCACCCATACACACACACACACACACACACACACACACACACACACACACACACACACACACACACACACACACAGTTTACAAGCACCCTTGAATGTGTCTGTTTCATTTGCAAAAATGTGCTCTATCTCTTCAAATGCAGCTTTTGCAAGTTCATTGATAGCAAGAGGTATCATTGTCTACCTGTACAATAACCTGGTTATAGCCTCCAAGATGATTCCTTTTTGCTAAACATTAGCAAAGAAAATAATTCAGGAAGTAACAACCATCAGCTGGCTTGGAATATTTCATGCTGAATGACAGCTATGGGATGACCTTTTCAGTTTTCCTACCATTTCCACCTGTCAGGATGTTACAATAGGAGGATCATCTTCTGCATGAGGATGTCTGAAGGCAAATATCATTGTTCAGTTTCAGCTTGGGTGACCCAGTGACTCATGACAGTAAATGAGTCACAGGATATATTATGGTGGGAGAATAGCAACCCACTAGACCTGTGAGACACAGCACAGCTGAGAAGACAGATATTTGTTTCCTAGATGAAATTTCTTAACAGCTTAGTGAACTGTTCCAGAACTTAAAATTAGGCTTTCAACTAAAAAAAATGCCTAAGTAACTGGAAGCCATGGATGCATAAAAGTAGCATGTTACTTGCACCTTGTATCAACTTTTCTTCTAATAATCATTGTAATACATTTTTTTAATTTCTAAAACTAAACCTCCTTCGTTGATCAGTCACCCTACCTGACAAACAAAATGATATTTTGTGTATATATTGCTGTTTTATATATATATATATATATATATATATATATATATATATATATATATATATACACACACACACACACACACACAAAAAAATAGTTAAAAGAGTGATCACTTTAGAGTGAATCTAAAGTGATCAAAAATATAAAAGCGTAAAATTATTATTTTTTTTTTTTTGCAGGGGGCAAGCCCACCTGCAGCCCTACACCCCTTGCTAATTATATATACTAACTCTGAAATACTCAACAGTGGGGTAAGTGCAAATTCCCTTACCCTCTGCAACATGATCCCATACAAAAGGCGGGTCTATTTTATAACATCGAAGTCTTAAAACTTTGAATGTTATAATATCGAACCCTATGCACCAAACGCTGAAAATAGCGAAGCTGCAGAATATCGAATACTTTCCTAGGGAAGGTATTCAGTTGGCCGTTTCTGCAGCTTTGCTATTTCCTCAACTGTGGAGCGAAGGTTATGGACCGGGTTAAGGTATGTGT